>NC_135821.1:19635680-19736718 GCF_964213995.1 Mustelus asterias
TCTCCCCCCCCCCCAACCCATTCCCTTTCTCCCCCCCCCCAACCCATTCCCTTTCTCCCCCCCCCAACCCATTCCCTTTCTCCCCCCCCCAACCCATTCCCTTTCTCCCCCCCCCCCAACCCATTCCCTTTCTCCCCCCCAACCCATTCCCTCCCCCCCCCAACCCATTCCCTTCCCAACCTATTCCCTTCCCAACCTATTCCCTTCCCAACCTATTCCCTTCCCAACCTATTCCCTTTCCCCCAACCACCACCACCATCAAAATATATCTATTTTTAAAAAATAATAAAGCCCATTTAACACAAAATCTGCTCCCCCTTTTTCCTCCCACAAACAAGCCTGACAACCCCCACCACCCCCCCTCCCCCTCCCCTCCCCTCCACACCACCCCCCTCCACACCACCCCCCCTCCCCCTCCCTCCACACCACCCCCCCTCCCCCTCCCCTCCACACCACCCACCCACCCACCCAAGAAAACACCAACAACTGGAAACCCTCGCCTTATTTTTTGTGTCATTTCATTTCAGACAAAATACAAACACCACCCCTCCTTTTTTTGGGGGGATAAAATAAAAACTTGGAGGTACATTAAATGGAGATCATTTGCTTTTGGTTTTAAAATGGGTGGGTGAGGAGGGGGGCTGGGTGAGAAAGAGAATATATATATACACACAAATAAAAAGATAAAATAAGACTTTGTCATTAAATGTGGCTCAGCAGATCATTCCTTTCTGTTGTTTTAAAAGGAAAGGGGGAGGTTTAAAAAAAATAAGAAATAAGATTTAAAAACTTAAGGTTCATTAAATGCAGATCATTTCTTTCTGTTATTTTAAAGGGGGGGTGGTTAAGAAAGCGAAGGAAGGAAAATACACAGAAACAGGACCCCCCCTTGTTCTGGAATAAAACAAAACTTAAGGTCATCAAATGCAGATCATTTTTTTGTTGCTTTAGATTTTTTTTGGAGGGGGGGCTAGAAATGAGATGAAATAAAACTTATGGTACATTAAATCCAGGTCATTTTTTTGTTGTTTTTATTTAAAAAAAGGGGAGAGAAGGAAAAAGATTACACACCAAACACGAACCTTTTTTTAAAAAAGATAAAACTTGAGGTTCATTAATTGTAGATCATTTATTTTTGTTGATTTAAAATGGGGGGAGAAGGGAGGGGGAGGGGGGAGAAACTACTTGGCATTTTAAACTCACCCCACTCTCACGTAGGAATATTAATTATAGCTCAGAAGGCCTGCTTTTCCTGGCATTTAAAAAAATATATATTAAATAACAAGGCTGCCATCAATAGGATTATATTGTCAACCACCTCCCCCACACACAAAACAGGGATTAACCTCCTTTATTTAATTTTTTTAAAAAAATCTATATATGAAAGGGGGGGGTAAATTATTTTTTTTTGGGTTATTTGCTTGAAGGTTTATTTTATTTTAATTTATATTTGATTTATTTTTTATTTTAAGATGGAGATAGGCTTACTTGCCGAGCTGGGATTCGATCCCGGGTCCGGGCTCCCCTGCTGCTGCTGCCGCCGCCGCCGCCTCTCAGCCTCAGCCCAAACTTTCGCCCCTTGCTCCCCGGCGCACTTATATCAGCTCAGCTTCAGCTCAGCTCCCCCCCCATCTCTGCCCAGAACTACTTTCTCCTCCACCACCATCCCCTCCCACTTGAAGCCCCAGGTTCTACTTTCCCAGCTCGGATGGATAGGGCACGCACGCGCGACGTCAGCGGGGCTGCGGCTGGCCCCGCCCCCCCTCCCCTCCCATCGGCGCACGCCGGACTAAAAATAAACGCGGCGTGCTAGCAACTCGGCTTTGATTGGACGGCCCGGACGGCCAATCGGACAGCACGTCGCCGACGTCACTGCAGCGTCGATGTCCGCGGGAGGAGGGGGGTTGTGTATTTGGATATCGCCTGTACCATCCTTGGCCTCTTTACCCAGCGGCTGCCATCGTACCCGCACGGTGCTCTTCACAGGCTCAGGGCATCTCAGGGCAACTCGTATTGATGTTACCACAGGATTAGCTTTCCCTCCAAAGTGACTTGCATTTATATATCACCTTTCACATCCCCAGGGTTTCCCCAAACTGAGTTAAATTTATATAGCAGCTTTCACATCCTCCAACTGACTTAAATTTATATAGCAACATTCCCGTCATCTGCTTGTCCCAAACTGAGTTAAATTTATATAGCAACTTTCACATCCTCTGGATGTCCCAAACTGAGTTAAATTTATATAGCAACATTCACATCCTCTGGAAGAAACCAGCAGAAAGAAAAATCTCAGCTGGCCGAGAGGAGAGCCCAGAGAAAACAGAGACCAGCAAATTGTGCATCCTCTCAGCCCATTGTCCTCCTTTGCAGAATATCTGGTTGAGACTGCCATTGAACATGCCCCTTTCTACATCAATGGGGTAAGAGTTTTAACAACACCAGGTTAAAGTCCAACAGGTTTATTTGGTAGCAAATGCCATTAGCTTTCGGAGCGCTGCTCCTTCATCAATGGGGACATCAATGGGGACAAAGTAGAAATGGTCGAGAGTTTCACGTTTTTAGGTGTCCAGATCATCAGCAACCTGTCCTGGTTCCCCCCAACACTATAGTTAAGAAAACCCACCAATGCCTCTACTAATTCAGAAGACTAAGGAAATTTGGCATGTCCACCAAGCCTCTTACCAACTTTTACAGATGCATCATAGAAAGGATTCTTTCTGATTGTATCACAGCTCCTGCTCTACCCAAGACCGCAAGAAACTACAAAGGGTTGTGAACGAAGCCCAGTCCATCACGCAAACCAGCCTCCCATCCATTGACTCTGTCTATACTTCCTGCTGCCTCGGAAAAGCAGCCAGCATAATTAAGGATCCCATGCACTCCAGACATACTCTCTTCCACCTTCTTCTGTCTGGAAAAGATACAAAAGTCTGAGGTCATGTACCAACTGACTCAAGAACAGCTTCTTCCCTGCTGCCATCAGACTTTTGAATGGACCGACCTTGCATTAGTTGACCTTTCTCTACACCCTAGCTATGGTTATAACACTACATTCTGCACTCTCTCTCTATGAACAGTATGCTTTGTATAGCATAACAATTCTTTTCACTTTAAAAAAAATTCATTTGTGGGACATGGGCGTCGCTGGTGGGCAGCATATATTGTCCATCCCTAGTTCCCCTTGGGGGGCAGCAGAGGGTCAACCACATTGCTGTGGCTCTGGAATCACATGTAGGCCAGACCAGGTAAGGACGGCAGATTTTCTTCCCTAAAGGACATTAGTGAACCAGATGGGTTTTTCCGACAATTGACAACGGTTTCATGGTCATCAGTAGATTTTTAATTCCAGATATTTTTAAATTCAAATTCCACCATCTGCCATGGTGGGATTTGAACCCGGGTCCCCAGAACAATAGCTAAGTTTCTGGATTCACTGGGGTTCTCTGTATACTAATAAATGTGACAATAATAAATCAAATCATTGCCAGAGTGGGACACCTGATTCCCAGCAGGGAAGGCTTCACATAAAATTGCAAACCGTTGTGTTACAAGAGGGAAGGCTGCCATTTTGTATCCGCTATGCACTCCAGTCTCAGCAGAACCAGTTGGACCAGGGAGGGCCTCAAGCACACCTCATCGCTGTTTGTGGGAGTTTGCTGTGCGCAAATTGGTTACTACATTACCTTACGTAACAACAGTGGATCCATTTCAATGAACTTAAAACACTATGAAGCGTCCTGAGGGCGTGAAGGGTGCTATAAAAAGTGCAAGTGGCTTTGGGACACCTGAAAGACGCAACGATTCTGATAATGAACGAGATCCTCCATGTTAAATAGTTGCGCACCACCCCAGCATTCAACTTTTCAGAGGGACAAGTGCCATAGAGACAGACTCAGCAGTAACAGGTCTGTGATTCCCATTAGGGGAGGCAACGGCCTTGGGGTATTACCACTCGACTATTAATCCAGAAACTCAGCTAATGTTCTGGGACCCAGGTTCGAATTCCACCACAGCAGATGGTGGAGTTTGAATTTAATAAAAAATATCTGGAATTAAGAATCTACTGATGACCATGAATCCATTGTCGATTGTCGGAAAAACCCATCTGGGTCACTAAAGTCCTTTAGGGGAGGAAAGCTGCCGTCCTTACCCGGTCTGGCCTACATGTGACTCCAGAGCCACAGCAATGTGGTTGACTCTCAACTGCCCTCCGAAATGGCCTAGCAAGCCATTTAGTTTCAAGGGCAACTAGGGATGGGCAATAAATGCTGGCCGGCCAGCGACGCCCATGTCCCATGAATTAATAACAAACAGAAATGTCTGGGTCTGCATGCATTACACTGAATGGAGTATTGTGCGTCCATCCTACTCCATCAAGCCTCAGATCAGCCATGATCTTGTTGAATGGCGGGGCAGGCCCGAGGGGCTAGATGGCCTACTCCTGCTCCTATTTCTTATGTTCTTATTAAGTGTGGGTAACCCATTGAACTTCATTCATGATAAGGGTTGGGAATTGCAATGATTTCTGTCGATGGAACTAACATGCTCCAGTACCTCTTGAGTTGGTGACCTTGCCCTGACAAGAGACGCCGAGAATACATCTTGAAATAACAAAAGTGAAAACTGTTCAGCCTTTTCTCCAGGCCTCACAGTTGCAGAGGAGAGTAGTTTGGTACTCTCCGTCAGGTCACTGTTGTCCCACACTACTAACTCAGCTTGGATGCAACGGTTATGGCTTTCACGGTGCGTGAATTGATTTCAGCATCAAGCAACAGATTGTTGGTGATTGCGGAGTTTAGGTATGTGAAGCTGTCAACAACCTCCAGTGTCATAACATCAATGCTGATAGATAGCGGTCTGACAACAGCCTGGACCAGACATTAGTCTTCCTGATGCTGATGGTCAAAGTGAACTCTGTACAGGCGTGAGAGGCTCTGACCATTTACCGCTGAAGGTGTTCCTCAGTATGGAGTGCAGCATCATCAGCGTACAGCAACACTCTGATGAGGATTTGTACAGTAATAATACTTTTATTTAAGTTTTTTTATAAGTTTCCTTTGCTGTTGTGATTAAGTTAATTATTATTTGTGCCCCTTTCTTTGAAAAGGGGGGCATTTCCATTTGATTTTGAGTTTCCTTATGGGTTATTTTAGAAAAGAAAACACTTTGCTTCTTAAACACTCAAACCATAGAATTAATGTGGCACGGTGGCAGAGTGGTTAGTACTGCTGCCTCACAGTTCTCGGGACCCAGGTTCAATTCTGGCCTTGGGTCACTGTCTGCGTGGAGTCTGCACGTTCTCCCCGTGTCTGCGTGGGTTTCCTCCGGGTGCTCCGGTTTCCTCCCACAATCCAAAAATGTGCGGGATTGGCCATGCTAACTTGTCTCTTAGTGTCCTAAAATGTGTAGGCTAGGGGGATTAGCGGGGTAAATATGTGGGGTTACAGGAATAGGGCCTGGGAATAGGGATGCTCCGTCAGAGTCGGTGCAGACTCGATGGGCTGAATGGCCTCCCTCTGCACTGGGATTCTACGATTGAAATGAAAAGGCCAATGAGACAAATAAATCGATAATGTCTTTGAGTGATATCGGTCGATGGATAAATATTAGCCAGGCCACCTCAGAGGAGTCCCCGGTATTCTTCGAATAATGTCTGAGAGCCAGGATTTTCCAGCCATGGGTAGGACTGGAAGATTCCTGGGGAGATCTTTTACATCTTCCTGAGGGAGCACGCGGGCCTCTGTTTTATGGCCTCTTTGATGGCAGAACTCATGTTCAGCAATTTCATTTTCCGTTTTTGAATGTTTTTCATAGAGAATCATAGAATCCCTACAGAAGGAGGCCATTCGCCCCATCGAGTCTGCACCGACCACAATCCCAGCCAGGCCCTATCCCCGTAACCTCATGTATTTACCCTGCTAGTCCCCCTGACACTAAGGGGCAATTTAGCATGGCCAATCCACCTAACCCGCACATCTTTGGAGTGTGGGAGGAAACCGGAGCACCGGGAGGAAACCCACGCAGACGCGGGGAGAATGTACAATCTCCACACAAACATTGACCTAAGCCGGGAATCGAACCCGGGTCCCTGGTGCTGTGAGGCATCAATGCTAATCACTTGTGCCACCGTGTCGCCCATTTCTGTGTTAAAGATGCCACAGTAAGGCAAGTTGCTGTTTGAATTAAATCCTAAATGAGGAAGTGGATGATCTTAAATCAGATCCACCCCAAAATTGTGGATTACTCACAAATTGATACTACTTGGAAATGGGCAAAATAGAACAGGAAAAAGTCTTTATTAATGCAGAATAATAGATACCTAAGAGTGAGTTACAGGCCAGAATTTATTTAGGAAGTGGATTATATATTAAATGTGTAGAATGGGATGGAATATCCAGGAGTAAGAATAGTCTAACAAAGTTATAACTGAGAGAGTGACCCATAAATAAAAAGCTGTTTCCTAATTGTGGATTTTGAGGATCTATAGAATAATTTGAGCCTGGGAATGACAGAAGTTCACTAATCTAATCGACAGTTTTGCAATCACCAATTACAAAAACAATGATTATTTATTTATTTTAAAAATGCAAAGTTCCTAAACCAAGCAGTTTCTTCCGCTCCTGCTGCATTGAGTGCAGATAGGTTTCCGCTCAGTCTGTGGATTAGAGTCACAGAGGTTTACAGCACGGAAACAGGCCCTTCGGCCCAACTTGTCCATGCCACCCAGTTTTTACCACTAAGCTGGTCCCAATTGCCCGCGTTTGGCCCATATCCCTCTATACCCATCTCACCCATGTAACTGTCCCAATGCTTTTTAAAAGGCAAAATTGTACCTGCCTCTACTACTACCTCTGGCAACTCGTTCCAGACACTCACCCACCCTCTATGTGAAAAGAATTGTCCATCTGGACCCTTTTGTATCTCTCCCCTCTCACCTTAAACCCATGCCCTTTAGTTTTAGACTCCCCTACCTTTGGGAAAAGGTGTTGACTATCTACCTTATCTATGTCCCTCATTATTTTATAGACCTCTCATCCCTGATCCTGAGGAACTGCCTGAGAAGAAGAGAAGGTGTTGATGTATGCAAATTAATTGGCGATTGGACACTCTTCTATGGTATGGTGCACGGTTTGCTCTCTCCCACGGGCACATAGGGGGCTGGCACTCATGCCCCATCTGTGGAGGTTGGCCAAGCAGGGGCCCTGGCCGGTCCTGAACCTGTTGAGAGTGGACCACTCTACCCTCAGAAGGTTGAAACCAGGCAGTTGGTGTGGGTTGGGTTTGAGACCACGTGCTTGTTTGTCATGTCCAATGATTCCCATTCATTTGTCCAAGTGGAACTTGCGTTGAAGTGTGGGACTGTGTGAAAGGGTTTTTCCAGACTGGCCTTCTTAATGGGAGTGGTACCTTGGGTGGGCTGAATAGATCAGCACGAAGGGGCAGCTGGGGGGCATTGCAAACTTCTTCTATCATTTTGTAGGTTGTAGCAAGTCGGCGGATATATGGAGGAGTGATGTTTACCAGGACAGGCAGCCCAGGAGTGGTGTTGAGTCCCAGTAATGATATGCGTGGGAGACTGAGAAATGCCTTGTGATTACTCCCCGATATCTGTTAACTTTCATGGTAGTGTTTTTGAGGAGGTCTTGTGGTACAGTGGGTTAGCGTCCCTACCTCTGAGCCAGAAGCTCCGGGTTCGAGTCCCACCCTTGATGTCCAAGAAAGATGCATTCATTAAGCGGCCAAACAGGTTGAGTGTCGACCTGCAAAATCCTTCCAAACACACGCCAATGTCAGGCGGTGAGAGTGGGAGAGATTCCTGGTCAGACATGTGATGGAAAGAATGTTGGAGCCTCGACCATCACTGACCATAGCTCCAGACTACAACACGCATGGAAAAAATGCATGATGCCACAACGACCCATGAGTGAACTGTAGCCCTTTAATGTGTGGGTTGCACTGAGTGTGGCTGGGGGATTATTGAGCATTGAGGTTTCTTGTTCTACACACAAAGTGAGTTCCATTGTGTCCCCTCTTTACCTTTCCTGTCAGCACTTTCTCTTATTGTGGTGGAGTTCCATGTGTGCCGACTCTCCTCCAGCCCATCACCATCCTTCCCAATGTGATCAAACTGTTCGATTGGAGGGGCATCTCAGCTGAGCTTGCCCTGAACCACCGGTAACACAACACCCTCGCACCAAGCCGTGATGTTGCAAAACTTCCATTGAAGGAGAAGAGGAAAGGGGACAATTGCAGCACAACAAGTTTACTTTGGGTAAGTTCCATTGACAATTTTTTTCTTTATTTATTAGTGTCACAAGTAAGGCTTACATTAACACTGCAATGAAGTTACTGTGAAAATCCCCTAGTCGCCACACTCCAGTGCCTGTTCGCGTACACTGAGGGAGAATTTAGCATGGCCAATGCACCCTAACCAGCACGTCTTTCAGACTGTGGGTGGAAACTGGAGCACCCGGAGGAAACCCACGCAGACACGGGGAGAACGTGCAGACTCTGCACAGACCCTGAGCAAGGCCGGGAATTGAACCCAGGTCCCTGGCAAGTAAATTTCCAACTTACTTGGGTAATTTCCATTACAAATCTGGGCAGAGGGGCAGCACGGTGGCACAGTGGTTAGCAATGCTGCCTCACAGCGCCAGAGATCCAGGTTCAATTCTGGCCTCGGGTCACTGTCTGAGTGGTGTTTGTACATTCGCCCCATGTCTGTGTGGGTTTCCTCCGGGTGCTCCGGTTTCCTCCCACACTCCAAAGATGTGCGGGTTAGGTTGATTGGTCCTTAGTATCAGGGAGATTAGCAGGGTAAATACGTGGGGTTACGGGGATAGGACCTGGGTGGGATTGTGGTCGGTGCAGACTCAATGGGCTGAATGGCCTCCTTCTGCACTGTAGAGATTCTATGATTTATAATTGAAGCTGTTCAACATAAGACTTTTTATATAATTATCTATACTCTTTATTTTTAATGTGGCAATTTAAATTAAACTTGAGTTAACATCTGTCACAGTGGCATAATATGACAACATGTGAATTGGACAGTCTGTATGATGCTCAATTGCGAAAAATAATTTACTACAAAATAACAGTCTATTTCTGTGAATCAATACATTTGGGTTGGAGGAACACTTCAGGAGATAAAGTCCAAAAATGGCAATAATTAACTTTTACCAATTTTTACAAATTCTTTGAGTACAAACAACAGGATCTCAAAATGATTGTGGCTGATGAAGGCCATTTAGCCCATCCTAACTGAGCTACGCTAGTGTTTAAGCCCCATATGAGTCTCCTCCTGAGACTGAAACAGATTGTTCTCAACTTTGCTTTGCGATATTTGATCCTGAGGTGAACTCCTGATGACACAGTTGCACCATTATGAAGAGTAAGAAGTCTCACAACACCAGGTGAAAGTCCAACATGTTTATTTGGTAGCACGTGCTTTCGGAGTGTCACCACTCCTTCATCAGGTGAAGGAGCGGCGCTCCGAAAGTTTGTGCTACCAAATAAACCTGTTGGACTTTAACCTGGTGTTGTGAGACTACTTGCTGTGCCCAACCCAGTCCAACGCTGGCAACTCCACATCATGACCATTATGAAGACCACCGTGTCGCATTGCCCCCACTTCACTCTGCCTCAGTCTTACCTTTGTTAACCATGAATCTGATTATTGCACTGGACTCCCAGCTGGCCTTCGGGCTTCCACCCTCTATAATCCTAAACCCATCCAAACCCCGGCCTCCTGTACCCTAACTTGCATCAAGTCGCATTCCCCCCTTCAGTCCTGTGCTTACCGATCTATGTTTTGGCTAAGCAACATATTTTGAAATCCTCTCCTTTCTTTTCAGATCCCTCTGTGGGCTCGCCCATCCCTATCTCTGTAACTGCCTCCAACCCTACAACCTCCAAGATCTCAGCACTCCTCCAATCCTTGCGGCTTTCTCCATTTTAATTGTTGCACCATTTGGTGGCTGTGTCTTTAACCACCTGGGCTTTAAGCTCTGAACTCCCCCCCCCCCCCCCCCCCCCCGCTCTCTGCCTCACTATGGGTGGGATTCTCCGATCTCGCCCGTACCCGTCCTGCTGCCAGCGAGAATGGAGAATGTGGCGCTCAGCCAGACCTCCATTCACTGCAGCAGCACGGGAGAATTCCAGGCGCAGATGATGCGGTTTCCGGCGTATATCTCTGTCCTCCTCTCAAACGCTCCTTAAAACCTCTTTAAGACAGTGATAAGGAGGAATTTCTTCTCTCAGAGGGGAGTGAATCTATGGAATTCTTTACCGCAGAGGGCTGTAGAGGCTGGGTCATTAAATACGTTCAAGACTGAGTTAGGCAAATTTTTAATCAGTAAGGGAATCGAGGATTATGTGGATAAGGTGGGAAAGTGGAGTTGAGGATTAACGCGTTAGATGGATCATAGAATCATAGAATCCCTACAGTGCGGAAGGAGGCCATTCAGCCCATCGAGCCTGCACTGACAACAATCCCACCTAGGCCCAAACCCCACCTATTTACCCTACTAGTCTTCCTGACACTAAGGGGCAATTTAGCATGGCCAATCAACCTAACCTACACATCTTTGGATGACCTAACCTACACATCATGATCTCATTCAATGGCAGAGCAAACTCGATGGACCAAATGGCCGACCTCTGCACCTACATCTTATGGTCTTACATCTTTGAACAAGCTTTCGATGATCTGGTCTAATATCTCCTTATGTTTTTGTTTATTATTACTCCTGAGAAGCACCTTGGAGCATTTTGCTACATTAAAGACACTACACAAATGCAAGCTGGTGTTGTTCATCCTTCAGACTTCTCTTTTCCAAAGAGAGCATGGCTTAGAGTCATAGAGGTTTACAGCATGGAAACAGGCCCTTCGGCCCAACTTGTCCATGCCGCCCTTTTTTTTAAAACCCCTAAGCTAGTCCCAATTGCCCGCATTTGGCCCATATCCCTCTATACCCATCTTACCCATGTAACTGTCTAAATGCTTCTTAAAAGACAAAATTGTTCCCGCCTCTACTACTACCTCTGGCAGCTCGTTCCAGACACTCACCACCTTCCGTGTGAAACAATTGCCCCTCTGGACCTTTTTGTATCTCTCCCCTCTCACCTTAAACCTATGCCCTCTAGTTTTAGACTCCCCTACCTTTGGGAAAAGATATTGACTATCTAGCTGATCTGTGCCCCTCATTATTTTATAGACCTCTATAAGATCACCCCTCAGCCTCCTACGCTCCAGGGAAAAAAGTCCCAGTCTCTCCAGCCTCTCCTTATAACTCAGACCACCAAGTCCCGGTAGCATCCTAGTAAATCTTTTCCGCACTCTTTCTAGTTTAATAATATCCTTTCTATAATAGGGTGACCAGAACTGTACACAGTATTCCAAGGCTTCTTAAACCTTTTTTTCTGGCATGTATACCTGCTAAGTTTGAAATAAATAATGAATAAAGTAGCATTCCGTTAAGTTCCTGGTATAAGATCATCTCTCAGATACTCCCCTCGGAGGCTAAACTGACATTTTTGTCCAGTCTTTTCAGGTCTTTGATGGTGGTGATTTATTGCACCTTGTGTTTCGCTTGGCTTTGTGTTCCATTGGACAGAAACTAAACAATTTAGTTGAATGTGTCCTGGTTTGTGTATTGTAATGTTTTTTCAATGTCCATTATAATAGGATTAGCTAAATGCTGACTGCTGTGGCAAATTTCTTTTAATGACTAAACATTACCAGAGAGGTTTGCTTAGTTGATAAAACAGTTCAGGGTGACTTCCCCCAGTGGTTCTTTGGACATATACAATGTCCAGCCACACACACTTGGCAAAGATCATAGAATCATAGAATCCTACAGTGCAGAAGGAGGCCATTTGGTCCATCGAGTCTGCACCGACCACAGGTGGCAGCAGGGAAGAAGCTCTTCTTTAGTCAGTTGGTGCGTGATCTCAGACTTTTGTATCTTTCTCTTGATGGAAGAAGATGGAAGAGAGAATGCCCGGGGTGCGTGGAGTTCTTGATTATGCTGGCTGCTTTTCCAAGGCAGCAGGAAGTATAGACAGAGTCAATGGAAACCAATCCCATCCAGGCCCTATCCCCATAATCCCACGTATTTACCCCGCTAGTCCCCCTGACACTAAGGGGCAATTTAGCATCGCCAATCCACCTAGCCTGCACATCTTTGGACTGTGGGAGGAAAACAGAGCACCCGAAGGAAACCCACGCAGACACGGGGAGAACGTGCAGACTCCGCACAGACAGTGACCTAAGCCAGGAATCGAACCCAGGTCCCTGGCGCTGTGAGGCAGCAGTGCTAACTACTGTGCCACCGTGCCGTTCCTATCACAGGTATAAGTCCAGATGATGAAGCCTATTTGGTTCAACCTACTCATTCTTTCATTGACACCCATCATAGCATTTGAGGACACAAATTGGGAGCCATTCGGCCCGCTTTGCCATTCAATAAGATCATTGCTGATCTGATTGTGGCCTTAACCCCACATTCTGCTGATCCCCAATAACCTTTAACTCCCTTGTTAGTCGAGAATCTATCTACCTTAAAAATATTCAATGGCCCAGCCTCCACTGCTCTGCGGGGAAGAGAGTGATGACTCTCTAAGAGGAAAAAAACCTCCCCTCATCTCCATCTTTTATGAATAGTGTTAAAAAGCCTCTTGAGCAGTTCTGGCCTGTCAGCATAGGCCTTAGCTCAGAATGGTTTCCATTGACTCCCATCCATTGACTCTGTCTACACTTCCCGCTGCCTCAGCAAAGCAGCCAGCATAATCAAGGACCCCAAGCACCCCGGACATTCTCTCTTCCATCAGGAAAAAGATACAAAAGTCTGAGATCATGTACCGACTGACTTAAGAACAGCTTCTTCCCTGCTGCCATCAGAGTTTTGAATGGACCTACCTCATATTAAGCTGATCTTTCTCTTCACCCAATCTGTAACTGCAACACTACATTCCTTCCCTTTCCTTCCCTTCATAGAATCCCTACAGTACAGAAGGAGGCCTTTCGGCCTGTTGAGTCTGTACCGACAACAATCCCACCCGGGCCTTATTCCCGGAACCCCACACATATACCCTGTTAATCCCCCTGACACTTGGGTCAATTCTAATGGCCAATCAACCTAACCCTCACATCTTTGGAGTGTGGGAGGAAACCGGAGCACCCGGAGGAAACCCACGCAGACACAGGGAGAACGTGCAAACTCCGCACAAAGAGTGACCAAGGCCGGAATCGAACCTGGGTCCCCGGCGCTGTGAGGCAGCAGTCCTAACCACTGTGCCACCGTGCCGCCTTTCTCCCTTTGTACTCTATGAACGGTATGCTTTGTCTGTGTAATGCACAAGAAACATTACTTTTCATTGTATCCCATAATAAGTCAAATCAAATCAAATCAGATATTGATCACTCTTTGAATTGGGTGCTTCTTGATATCGGTTTGGACTAGTTTGGACCAGGGAGCGGCGCGGGCTTGGAGGGCCGAAGGGCCTGTGCGGTATTGTTCTTTGTTCTTTGGTTCTCAATCTGCCTTTTAATAGTATGGACCCGTGCCCCTGGTCTTGGAGCAGCTTTGAAATGCGAGCGATGAAGTGACCCCTAATATGGCCATTATCGCCTTGAGGGGAATGGTTGGCTGGAGAGGGTCTGTGTGTGATGTGGAATAGCACCAATTACAAGGGTTCAATTCTCCTTACGGCCGAGATTGTTTTGGGAGCTGTTTGTTTGGCCTTGCCCCTTAGAGAAAGGCAAACCACCAGAAACTGGCTCAGGAGGCAGCATTGGCAGATTATGAGCCAAGGACCTGCCTTTGGGCAGGGAACACATGAATGACTGAATATATCTATTCTGATTGCGATATGGTGCCCAAAACTGGACGCGAGTTTCCAGATGGCATTTGCCCAAGGC
The DNA here is from genome assembly GCF_964213995.1 of Mustelus asterias. Classification (NCBI taxonomy): domain Eukaryota; kingdom Metazoa; phylum Chordata; class Chondrichthyes; order Carcharhiniformes; family Triakidae; genus Mustelus; species Mustelus asterias. The sequence goes on from NC_135821.1 coordinate 19,649,608, forward strand.
TCTGTAAAACAGAAGCTTCACTTCCTGACTTTCCTATTCTAATCTCCATGAGGAAGAAGGCCTCCATTGTACTTGCCTTTTTGATTCCTTTCATATACAGACACTGTACATGGCGGGGACATGCTGGCCCAGTGGTTAGCACTGCTGCCTCACAGCGCCAGGGACCCGGGTTCGATTCCCAGCTTGGGTCACTGTCTGTGTGGAGTTTGCACGTTCTCCCCGTGTCTGCGTGGGTTTCCTCCGATGCTACGGTTTCCTCCCACAATCCAAAGATGTGCGGGTTAGGTGGATTCTAAATTCTCCCTCAGTGTTACCCGAACAGGCACCTGAGTGTGGCGACTAGCGGATTTTCACAGTAACTTCATTGCAGTGTTAATGTAAGCCTACATGTGACTAATAAACAAACTTTTCTTTAAATCCCCTCTGCTTCTACAGAACGTTCCTAGTCTCTCAACATCAAGAAAATATTTCAGCTTGTTTTTTTTTCAGATCCAAAGCAGATTACTTCGCATTTCCTCATATCGAACTCTGTCTGCAATAGTCATGTTCCCTCATTTAGTCTGGGGGTGGAATTTTCCAGCGCTTGCTGCCGGTGGGATCTTCCGGTCCTGCCGAAGGCATCCCCCTGCGGCGGCAGGATGGGCAAGCTACGGAAAACGCCCGAGACATCGGCAGGACTGGAAAATCCTGCTGGCAGCCAATGGTGAGCCTCCTCCGCTGCCAGGGGAGCTGGAAAACCCCACCCAATGTCCCTTTGCAACCTCCTGCTCCCAACCACACAACTTACCGTGTCCCTGAGCCTGCGCTGGGATTTTCCACCTCCGCCCGTTGCCGGAATCTTCCAGCCCCGTCAGAAAGTCAATGGACATTTGATTGGCCTGCTGTATACCCCCAGGCGGGTCCTACCAAGGCACAGCTGGAAAACCCTGGCCTTAGTGTCATCTGTAAAACTTCATCCAAGTTAGTCAAGGCTGAGGCCCAGGAATAGGGCCACCAATTGTACCCCCTCTGTTCTTTGCCTCCCCCTCTATTATCACTCATATTACCGGGTTGTTATTAATCTGATAATTCTGCTCTGACTCCACCTCAGAGCACTCCCATTTTTGCTGCCAAAATCTGTCAAGTGGAATTTCATTAGGTGCTTTCTGGGCAGGCGATGGCCCAGTGGTATTATCGCTAGACTATTAAAACCAGAAACTCAGCTAATGTTCTGGGGGACCCGGGTTCGAATCCCGCCACGGCAGATGGTGGAATTTGAATTCAATAAAAAATATCTGGAATTAAGAACCTACTGATGACCATGAAACCATTGTCGAAAAAACCCATCTGGTTCATTAATGTCCTTTAGAGAAGGAAATCTGCCGTCCTTACCCGGTCTGGCCTACATGTGACTCCAGAGCCACAGCAATGTGGTTGACTCTCAAATGCCCGCTGAAAAGGCCTCGCAAGCCACTTAGTTGTCACCACAACCTTCTCAAGGGCAACTAGAGATGGGCAATAAATGCTGGCCAGCCAGCGACGCCCATGTCCCATGAAGGAATAAAAATAAAATCTATACAGATCAAATCCATAGACATTGCGCCACCATGCCCACCACTCCTGTGACCTCTGCAAAAAAAAATTCAACTAGATGAGTCAGACATGATCTATCCTTCAACAATCCGTGGTGACTCTCTTTGATCAGTTCATACTCATCTAAGTACTCAGTCACTCCATTCGTGATGATAGATTCAAGTGGATTCTCCATAATTGGTGGGTCTACTGTGGAATTCTTTTCCCCTAGAGATCAAAGAACAAAGAAACCTACAGCACAGGAACAGGCCCTTCGGCCTTCCAAGCCTGCACCGACCATGCTGCCCAACTTAACTAAAACCCCCTACCCTTCCGGGGACCATATCCCTCTATTCCCATCCTATTCATGTATTTGTCAAGATGCCCCTTAAAAGCCACTATCGTATCCGCTTCCACTACCTCCCCCGGCAGTGAGTTCCAGGCACCCACCGCCCTCTGTGTCAAAAATCTGCCTCGTACATCTCCTTTAAACCTTGGACCTTAAACTTATGTCCCCTAGTAATTGACTCTTCCACCCTGGGAAAAAGCTTCTGACTATCCACTCTGCCCATGCCTCTCATAATCTTGTAGACTTCTATCGGGGGGCGGGGGGGGGGGGGGGGTGGAGGGGGGGGGCTGTCTGAGTCATTGAATTTATTCAAGGCTGAGTTAGACAGATCTTTGATTGACGGGGACAAAAAGGAAAGTGGAGTTTGTTTGTTTATTTATTAGTGTCACAAGTAGGCTTAAATTAACACTGCAATGAAGTTACTGTGAAAATCCCCTAGTTGCCTGTTCTGGTTCACTGAGGGAAAATTTAGCATCAGATCAGCCATGATCTAATTGACTGGTGGAGCATGTTCGATGGGCCGAATGGACCATTCCCAATTGCCCTTGAGAAGGTGTTGGAGAACTGCCTTTTTTCTACCAGAAGGCCATTTGGCCCATCAACTCTACACCAAACTCTCTGACACAGCATTCCATCTATGCCTTACCCCATGTATTCACCCCGCTAATCCCCCATAACCTACACATCATGGAACACTAAGGGGCAATTTAGCATGGCCAATCATCCTAACCTACACATCCTTGCACTGTGGGAGGAAACCGGAGCACCCGGAGGAAACCCACGCAGCACACAGAGAATGTGCAAACTCCACACAGTAAGAAGTTTAACAACACCAGGTTAAAGTCCAACAGGTTTATTTGGTAGCAAAAGCCGCACAAGCTTTCGGAGCCCCAAGCCCCTTCTTCAGGTGAGGCTTGGGGCTCCGAAAGCTTGTGCGGCTTTTGCTACCAAATAAACCTGTTGGACTTTAACCTGGTGTTGTTAAACTTCTTACTGTGTTTACCCCAGTCCAACGCCGGCATCTCCACATCAGAAATTCCACACAGACAGTGACCCGAGGTTGGGATCGAACCCGGGTCCCTGGCACTGTGAGGCAGCGGTGCTCACCACTGTGCCACCGTGCCACCCCTTCTTGAACTGTTGCAGTCTGTGTGGTGTAGGCACACCCACAGTGCCGGTGCGAGAGGGATTTCCAGGATTTTGACCCAGAGACATTGAAGGAACAAGTCAGGATGGGGTGTGGCTTGGAGAGGAAGTTGCAGGTGATGCTACCCTTGTTCTTCTAGGTTATAAATGTGCTGTTGAAGGAACCTTGGCGAGTTGCTGAAGCGCACAGATGGAGCACAGTGCTGCCACCCTCTGCCGGTGGTGAAAGGAGTGAATGTTTCAAGTGGGAGATGGGGAACCATTCGAGCGGAGCTGCTTTGTCCTGGATGGTGTTGAGCTTCTCGAGTGTTGGAGCTGCCCTCATCCAGGCAAGTGGAGAACAATCCATCATATTTCCTTACTTATGGATGGTGAAAAGACTTTAGGAATTCAGGAGGTGAGTTGCTTACTGCAGAATTCCCAGCCTCTGATATGATTTTGCAGGCACAGTATTTCAGTGCCTGGTTAATGGTAACTCCCAGGATATTAATAGTGGGGGAGTCAGAGATTATCCACATTTTCTCCGACATTTCTTTTAATCTCTTGGGGCTGGAGACCATCAAACCCTGGTGATTTGTCTACCTTAAGTATTGTCTTTTCACTTACGTTAAATCGATTAAATTCCACCCTTTGACTTATTATTAGTTTTGTAACCACAAAGCCATTGGATTGTCATAAAAAGCCAACAGATTCACCCAGATACAATTCGCTTTTTAAGTTTATTTATTAGTGTCACAAGTAGGCTTATATTAACACTGCAATGAAGTTAGTGTGAAAATCCCCTAGTTGCCACACTCTGGCGCCTGTTCGGGTACACTGAGGGAGAATTTAGCACGGCCAATGCACCTAACCAGCACGTCTTTCGGTTTGTGGAGGGAACCGGAGCACCCGGAGGAAACCCACGCAGACACGGGGAGAACATCCAAACTCCGCACAGATAGTGACGCAAGCCGTGAATCGATCCCGGGTCCCTGGCGCTGTGAGGCAGCAGTGCTAACCACTGTGCCACTGTGCTGCCTGGGAAGGAGCTCTGCTGTCATTACCCAGTCTGGCCTATATGTGACTCCAGATCCGTAACAATGTATGATTTGTATGGATAGCACGCAAAACAATACTGTTAGGGTTGGCCTAATGGTATTATCGCTAGACTATTAATCCAGAAACTCAGCTAATGTTCTGGGGACCCGGGTTCAAATTCCGCCAAGGCAGATGGTGGAATTTGAATTCATTTTTAAAAATGTGGAATTAAGAATCTACTGATGACCATGAAACCATTGTTCATTGTCGGAAAAACCCATCTGGTTCACTAATGTCCTTAAGGGAAGGAAATCTGCCATCCTTATCTGGTCTGGCCTACATGTGACTCCAGAGCCACAGCAATGTGGTTGACTCTCAACTGTCCTTCAAGGGCAACGAGGGATGGGCAATAAATGCTGGCCAGCCAGCGACGCCCATGTCCCACGAATGAATTTTTAAAAACTGTATCTTGGTACATGTGACAATAATGAATCAAATCAATGGAGCTGACTCTAAATAACCATCTGATATTGACAGAAAGCCATTCAATTTCATGGCACGGTAGCACAGTGGTTAGCACTGCTGCTTCACAGCTCCAGGGACCTGGGTTCGATTCCCGGCTCGGGTCACTGTCTGTGTGGAGTTTGCACATTCTCCTCCTGCCTGCGTGGGTTTCCTCCTGGTGCTCCAGTTTCCTCCCACAATCCAAAGATGTGCGGGTTAGGTTGATTGGCCATGCTAAAATTGTCCCTTAGTGTCCTGAGATGCGTAGGTTAGAGGGATTAGTGGGTACAATATATAGGGATGTGGGGGTAGGGCCTGGGTGGGATTGTGGTCGGTGCAGACTCGATGGGCCAGATGGCCTCTTTCTGCACTGTAGGGTTTCTATGATTCTATGATTCATCAAAAGTGCTCACAGTGGCTCAGGGAGAAGGTCCACCCTACCTTCTCGAGATAGGGATGGGTAATAAATGGCATGCCTTGCCAACGATGCCCACATCTCAAGAATGGACTCATAAAATAAGGGATTAACAAACAGAATGGCTCCTGGATGGAGGACTGGAGAAAGAGATAAAACCCCTTTGAATTGTTTAAAAACAATTGTACAAGATTAGGAGAAGCAGGAGGATGGAGGACACCAGGATCTTTTCATTGGATTAATCATGGTGGCACAGTGGTTAGCACTGCTGCCTCACAGCACCAGGGACCCGGGTTCAATTCCTGGCTTGGGTCAGTCTCTGTGTGGAGTCTGCACGTTCTCCCCGTGTCTGCGTGCGTTTCCTCCCACAGTCCGAAAGATGTGCGGGTTAGGTGGATTGGCCATGCTAAATTGCCCCTTAGTGTCAGGGGGACTGGCTAGGGTGGGGTTATGGGGATAGGACTTGGGTGGTATTGTTGTTGGTGCAGGCCAAATGGCCTCCTTCTGCACTGAGTGGATTCTATGACTCTATAACTCCATGATTCCTTATATGTGATCATTATGGGTATCAGACGTGATCTTAAAGAACAGCACAGCATGTTCAATGGGCCGAATGGCCTACTCCTGCTGCGCTATCTAATGTTCTTCTGTCCTTTAGCAGACCAGGCTGTGCATTTAAGCAACTCCATCAGTGAGGAACCTCTGATGTAATCAGTCATGTGATTTATTATGTGTCTGCTCCTCAGCTTAACTGCAAGAATATTGCTGATCGCAAAATGCAAGACCGAGTGTTAATTCACAGTGTTTATCAGCACGCTGTGTTTTATAAGTCAAGGTCATGAATATTCCTGTAGTTCATCATAAAAAATGACCTGGAAATACCGCAGGTCTTAAACAGCAAATCCCATATACCACACCGTAAAATTGATATACCTTCAGGCCCAGGATTATTCAGCACCACACTAATGAGAGAAGCAATTCTGAAGATACTTTTGCGATCCTGTATGTATCTATAATATCGTCGGTATGTACACACTTCCCTGTCCAATTTTTAAGACATCATCATTTATTGTAAAATCTCACCTTGACACTGTGTCAAAGACTCCTGTGAAGTACCTTGGATTGTTTTAAAAAGATTAGAGGTACTATTTTATATATATTATATGTTTTATATGTATATTTATGCGAGGCGGCACAGTGACATAGTGGTTAACACTGCTGCCTTACAGCATCAGGGAACCGGGTTCGATTCCGGCCTCCGCGTGGAGTTTGCACGTTCTCCCCGTATCTGTGTGGGTTTCCTCCAGGTGCTCCACTTTCCTCCCACACTCCCAGGATGTGCAGGTTAGGTTGATTGGCCATGCTAAATTGACCCTTAGTGTCAGGGGGACGAGCTAGGGTAAATGCATGGGGTTATGGGGATAGGGCCTGGGTGGGATTGTGGTCGGTGCAGACTCGTTGGGCCGAATGACTTCCTTCTGCACTGTAGGGATTCTATGATTCTACAAGTTGCCATTGTTGTTGCCTTAGAAAACATACCATCAAGGCTAGGAGTAGGCCATTCAGCCCCTCGAGCCTGCTCCGCCATTTAATAAGATCATTGCTGATCTGACAGTAACCTTAAATCTGCATCCTGCCTAACCTCAATTTCATATTTGAAGCAAGAACTACAAAGAAGTAAAAGCAACCATTTAAAATACTTGGAAAAATCCCAGCCAAATAATATTACAGACAAAATATCCGCAGTCCCTCCAATTGAGCTGGGTGTGGTATCAATTAGACCATGTGGCCTAAAAGGAAAATAGAACTACACTTTATCAGGAGATTACTACATTGCTTTTTTAAATTCATTCGTGGGACATGGGCGTCGCTGGTTGGCCAGTATTTATTGCCCATCCCTAGTTGCCCTTGAGAAGGTGGTGGTGAGCTGCCTTCTTGAATGGCTGCAGTCCACGTGCTGTGGGTTGACTCACAATGCCGTAAGGGAGGGAATTCCAGGATTTTGACCCAGTGACAGTGAAGGAACGGTGATATATTTCCCAGTCAGGATGGTGAGTGGCTTGGAGGGGAGCTTGCAGGTGGTGGTGCTTCCAGGTATCTGCTGCCCTTGTCCTTCTAGATGGAAGTGGTCTTGGGGTTGGAAGGTGCTGCCTAAGGATACTCGCCTGTGAGATTTTGGCACTAGCCCCCAAATGTTAATAAGGAAGAGTAGCAGGGTCAACAAGGCTGTTTGTTTTGCCGTTGTCTTTTCTGGTCTCTAGGTCGATGCCAGGTGATCCGTCCAGTTTCATTTCTTTGTTGAGATTTTGATACAACTGAGTGTCTCACTCGGCCATTTCACAGGGCAGTTGAGAGTCAACCACATTGTTGTGGATCTGGAGTCACATGTAGGCCAGACCGGGTAAGGACGGCAGATTTCCTTCCCTGAATGACATTCGTGAACCAGAAGAGTTTTTCTGACAATCGACAATGGTTTCATGGTCATCAGTATAATGTTCCTGTTATATAAAATAATCTATGCCTGCACTGCAGCATTGACGTAGGTCTTTGAGAAGGGACGGTGAACCATGACCTTATCTGCCCTCTCAGTGGAGGTGGAAGATCACATGGTACAACTGAAAGATGCTCAGAAGCGTTAGCCTTATTGTCCCAGTCCCATATTTATTCTTACAAACAAACATCACTAAAGCATCATAAAACAAAGAGTCCAAAGATGTGTGGGTTAGGTTGATTGGCCATGCTAAAATTGCCCCTTAGTGTCCTGGGATGCGTAGATTAGAGGGATTAGCGGGTAAAATATGTAGGGATATGACCTGGGTGGGATTGTGGTCGGTGCAGACTCGATGGGCCGAATGGCCTCGTTCTGTACTGTAGGGTTTCTATGATTTCTATGATTTCTAAAACCATAAGACATGGGAGCAGAAGTAGGCCATTTGGCCCATCGAGTCTGCTCCGCCATTCAATGGCTGATTTAATATGATAATCCTCAACTCCACTTTCCTGCCTTATCCCCATAACCCTCGATTCCCTTACTGATTAAAAATCTGTCTATCTCAGCCTTGAACATACTTAACGACCCAGCCTCTACAGCCCTCTGTTTAGGTGCAATGGCCTTGCGAAATTCCCCCTCAGTGTACCGGAACAGGTGCCGGAGTGTGGCAACTAGGGGATTTTCACAGTAACTTCATTGCGGTGTTAATGTAAGCCTACTTGTGACACTAATAAATAAACTTAAAGAATTCCACAGATTCACTACCCTCTGAGAGAAAGAATCCTATCTCATCTCTGCCATAAATGGGCAACCCCCTTACTCTGAGATTATGCCCTTTGGTCCTAGACTCTCCCACAAGGGGAAAACAACCTCTCAGCATCTACCCTGTGAAGCCCTCTGAGAATTCTATAGGTCTCAATAAGGTCACCTCTCATTCTGGTCATTCATCTGATTGCTGTTTGTGAGACCTTGCTCTGCACAAATTGGTTGCTGTATTTCTCCAGACTACAACAGAATGGTGAAGAAGGCATTCGGCATGCTTGGTTTCATCGGTCAGAACATTGAATATAGGAGTTGGGACGTCTTGTTGAAGTTGTACAAGACATTGGTAAGGCCACACTTGGAATACTGTGTGCAATTCTGGTCACCCTATTATAGAAAGGATATTATTAAACTAGAAAGAGTGCAGAAAAGATTTACTAGGATGCTACCGGGACTTGTTGGATTGAGTTATAAGGAGAGGCTGAATAGACTGAGACTTTTTTCTCTGGAGCGTAGGTGGCTGAGGGGTGACCTTATAGAGGTCTATAAAATAATGAGGGGCATAGACAAGGTAGATAGTCAATATCTTTTACCAAAGGTAGGGGAGTCTAAAACTAGAGGGCACAGGTTTAAGGTGAGAGGGGAGAGATACAATTTTTTCACAGAGGGTGGTGAGTGTCTGGAACAAGCTGTCACAGTAGTAGTAGAGGCGGGTACAATTTTATCTTTTAAAAAGCATTTAGACAGTTACGTGGGTACGATGGGTATAGAGGGACATGGGCCAAATGCTGGCAATTGGGATTAGCTTTGGGGTTTTAAAAAAAAAGGGCAGCATGGACAAGTTGGGCCGAAGGGCCTGTTTCCATGCTGTAAACCTCTACGACTCTATGACAACAGTAACTGGACTTCGAAAGTGGTTTTGAAGCACTTTGGGATTTCCTGAGATAAGGAAAGGTGATGATGTAACTGCAAGTTTTCTCTTAACGTACCGTTAAGTGGCGTGACAGGAAATTTTGCTCTGATATGAATAAAACACAATGGGCGGGATTTTTATGGCTTCGCTCGTCCCAAAACCATAAGATCCCGTCCAAGGTCAACGGACCTTCCCGTGCTCCTTCTCTCGCCCAATCCGATTCCCGTGGTAGGCAGGCTGGTAAAATTCCTGCCAAGTGTCATTGAGGGAGCTGATTGATAAATTGGAACATGAAGCTCGCATTGACCAGGCTGGGATATCAAGCTGATAGAAGCTTAAGTAAAACTAATTAAACCAGTTTCTTTTGTTAGGACGCTCTGCAACGAATGACATATTCCAATTTGCCTCAGTCCTCACATCTAAAAGACAGTGCCCCACACCCAAAGAGAAACACTGCTATAATTGCAAATGTTTTATAATACCAATCCTGCTCCAACAAGATAACAAATACAAAAAGATCCAGGAATCTGATCAATGATTCAGGGAAATCTGATGCCCTTGTAGATTCTTGTGTGTCTGAGGGGCTTGTCTGAGAATCGCAGGAGTGCTATAGTTACAATACTGGATTAATGGAGGCCTCAACTTGTAACCCACAGCTGTGAGATCAAATCCCACCACAGCATTTGACACCTTTAAGTTCAGTTCATTAAATAAATCTGAAATAAAAAGCTAGTCTCAGTGATGATGACCCTGAAAACGACCGGGTTGTCATGAAAGACCCACCCTGCTTACCTTCAGGGAAGAAAATCTGGTATGGCACAGTGGTTAGCACTGCTGCCTCACAGCGCCAGGGACCCGGGTTTGATTCCCGGCTTGGGTCACTGTCTGTGCAGAGTCTGCACGTTCTCCCCGTGTCTGCGTGGCTTTCCTCCGGGTGCTCCGGTTTCCTCCCACAGTCCAAAAGACGCACTGGTTAGATGCATTGGCCATGCTAAATTCTCCCTCAGTGTTACCCGAACAAGCACCGAAATGTGGAGACTAGGGGATTTTCACAGTAGCTTCACTGCAGTGTTAACGTAAGCCTTACTTGTGACACCAATAAATAAACTTGAAACTGCTGTCCTTACCCGGCCTGGCCTACATGTGACTCCAGACCCAGAACATCCTTAACTGCCCCTCTAAAATGGCCAAGCAAGCCGCGTAGTTATATTTAGAAAGATGACTCACCACACCATCTCCTTGACTGCAATTAGGGATTGCCAGAGATAATCACATCCTACATATGAACAAAAATGTGAAAAACAGAGTATTATTACATTAATCAGATTTTTCCAATATGGAAAGGTCCCTGTTTCCAATCAGTCCTGGTCTTTATTAATGGATAGAATTTGCCAACAGTCAATCTTCTTACCTACTGATGCCCCTATTCTATAATATTCCCCTATTCTATAATATTGTGTACAATATTGTGTGAAAGATGTTGTGTCTTAGATACAGAAAGAAACTGAAAGAGTCCTACATCGCAGAAAATGCTGGAAATTCTTTGTTCTTTGTTCTTTGTACTCTGCAGTTCGGGGCTGCCTCTGTAGAGAGACGCAGAGCTCAGTGGGTGGAATTTTTTGCCCCGCCCCCGCACCCCCCCCTCCCACATCGGGAACTTCCAGTCCTGCAGAAGTCATTGGAATTTCTGAATGGTCCGTCCCATTTTCCAGCCCCGCCCTCGCCCCGACATGACTGTATGTGATATTTGATTTGATTTATTATTGTCACATGTATTAGTATACGGTGTAAAGTATTGTTTCTTGCGCGCTATACAGACAAAGCATACCGTTCATAGAGAAGGAAAGGAGAGGGTGCAGAATGTAGTGTTACAGTCATAGCTAGGGGTGTAGAGAAAGATCAACTTAATGCAAGGTCGGTCCGTTCAAAAGTCTGCTGGCAGCAGGGAAGAAGCTGTTCTTGAGTTGGTTGGTACGTGACCTTGGACTTTTGTATCTTTTTCCCGAAGGAAGAAGGTGGAAGAGAGAATGTCCGGGATGCGTGGGGTCCTTAATTATGCTGGCTGCTTTGCCGAGGCAGCGGGAAGTGTAGACTGAGTCAATGGATGGGAGGCTGGTTTGAGTGATGGACTGGGCTACATTCGCGACCCTTTGTAGTTTCCTGCAGGACCCATACCAAGCTGTGATACATCCAGAAAGGATGCTTTCTATGGTGCATCTGTAAAAGTCCACATGGTGGCACAATGGTTAGCACTGCTGCCTTATGGCACTAGGGACCCGCGTTCAATTCCGGCTTCGGGTCACTGTCTGTGTGGAGTTTGCACGTTCTCCCTATGTCGGCGTGGGTTTCCTCCGGGTGCTCCGGTTTCCTCCCACATTCCAAAGATGTGCGGGTTAGGTTGATTGGCCGTGCTAAATTGAACCTAGTGTCAGAGGGGATTAGCAGGGTAAATATTTTTTTTCCAAGATGGCGGCGGAGTGAGACGACTTCTTGCGAGCTGTGCCCAATATACCTTCTAATTCTATCTTTTACTCTCGTTCTATGCTTCTACATTCTGCTCTCTCTCGTTTCCTTCCCTATGTTTTGTCTGTATAGCGCGCAAGAAACAATACTTTTCACTGTATGTTAATACATGTGACAATAATAAATCAAATCAAATCAAATATGTAGGGTTACAGGGATAGGGCCTGGGTGGGATTGCGGTCGGTGCAGGCTCGATGGGCCGAATGGTCTCCTTCTGCACTGTAGGGATTCGATGATTCAAATGTTTCTGGTACGTGACCAATCGTCAGAACCGGAAACCTGTGGCTCTCTCCCAACAGATTCCGCGAGATCTAATCAGCATCACCCACATTTTCTGTTTTCACTTTAAGACTTACTTCACCTTCACTGTTTAGCACAATACCTCAGTTGTGCGGTCTCCTGGATACCACAGCAAGCTGAGCAGAAGGAGAAGGTGGACAATCATCCGGAGCTGTGCTCAATCGAAGCACTGCATCAATATACTCGGATAGAAAATGGTGAATGGGAAGTATGGTCAGAGAGCCAGATGCTGGAAATGTGAAATAAAAGCAGAAAAATGCTGGAAATACTCAGCAGATCAGGCTGATTATGCTGTCAGCATGTCTGCTTACCACTCTCACCAATTTTTACTGATGCAACACCAGTGCCCCACAAGGCTGTGTCCTCAGCCCCCTACTATACTCCTTATACACCTATGACTGCGTGGCCAAATTCCCTTCCATCATAGAATCATAGAAACCCTACCGTGCAGAAAGAGGCGATTCGGCCCATCGAGTCTGCACCGACCACAATCCCACCCAGGTCCTACCCCCATATCCCTACATATTTATCCACTAATCCCTCTAACCTACACATCTCAGGACACTAAGGGCAATTTTAGCATGGCCAATCAACCTAACCCGCACATCTTTGGACTGTGGGAGGAAACCGGAGCACCCAGAGGAAACCCACGCAGACACGAGGAGAATGTGCAAACTCCACACAGACAGTGACCCAAGCCGGGAATCGAACCCAGGTCCCTGGAGCTGTGAAGCAGCAGTGCTAACCACTGTGCTACCGTGCCGCCAAACTCGATTTTCAAGTTTGCTGATGACACCACCATAGTGAGGCGGCACGGTGACACAGTGGTTAGCACTGCTGCCTCACAACGCCAGGGACCCGGATTCGATTCCCGGCTTGGGTCACTGTCTGTGTGGAGTTTGCACATTCTCCCCATCGTCTGCGTGGGTTTCCTCCGGGTGCTGCAGTTTCCTCCTACACTCCAAAGAATTGTGGGGTAGGTGGATTGGCCATGCTAAGTTGCCCCTTAGTGTCAGGGGGATAAGCTCGGGTAAATGCATGAGGTTATGAGGGATATGGCCTGGGTAGGTCAGTGCAGATTCGATGGTCCGAATGACCTCCTTCTGCACTGTAGGATTCTATGATTCTAAGGATCTCAAACAATGATGAAATGGAGTACAGGAATGAGATAGAGAATCTGGTGAACTGGTGCAACGACAGTAATCTCTCCCTCAATGTCAACAAAATGAAGGAGATAGTCGTCGACTTCAGGAAGCGTAGTGGAGGGCGTGCCCCTGTCTACATCAAAGGGGACAAAGTGGAAATGGTCAAGAGCTTCAAGTTTCTAGGTGTCCAGATCACCAAAAACCTGTCCTCCACACCAATGCTATAGTTAAGAAAGCCCACTAACACCTCTACTTTCTCAGGTGGCTAAGGCATGTCCGCTACGCCTCTCACAAAGCTTTACAGATGCACGATAGAAAGCATTCTTTCTGGTTGTATCACAGCTTCGTATTCTTTCTGCTCTGTCCAAGCCCACCAGGAACTACAAAGGGTCGTGAACAAAGCCCAGTCCATCACGCAAACCAGTGTCCCATCCATTGACTCTGTCTACACTTCCTGCTGCCTCGGCAAAGCAGCCAGCATAATCAAGGACTCCACGCACCCCGGACATTCTCTCTTCCACCTTCTTCCGTCAGGAAAAAGATACAAAAGTCTGAGGTCACGTACCAACCGACTCAAGAACAGCTTCTTCCCTGCTGCCATCAGACTCTTGAATGGTCCTATCTCGCATTAAATTGATCTTTCTTTACACCCTAGCTATGACTGTTACACTACATTCTGCACTCTCCCCTTTCCTTCTCTATGAACGCTATGCTTTGTCTGTATAATGCGCAAGAAACAATACTTTTCACTGCACACTAAGGCATGTGATAATAATAAATCAAATCAAAAAGTTATAATATTTATCATTGTGGAGAACTCTGGCTAATTTCTAAACCCTTGACCTCAACCACCTAGAAGGGCAAGGGAAGCAAAGGCATGGGAACAGAACACCCCCACCTGCAAGTTCCCCTCCAGTGTCCCACTCACCTTGAACATTCTCTCTTCCACCTTCTTCCGTTGGGAAAAAGATACAAAAGTCTGAGGTCACGTACCAACCGACTCAAGAACAGCTTCTTCCCTGCTGCCATCAGAATTTTGAATGGACCTACCTTGCATTAAGTTGATCTTTCTCTACATCCTAGTTATGACTGTAACACTACATTCTCCTTTCCTTCTCTATGAACGGTATGCTTTGTCTGTATAGCGCGCAAGAAACAATACTTTTCACTGTATACTAGTATAAGTGACAATAATAAATCAAATCAAATCTTCTCAAGGGCAATTAGGGATGGGCAATAAATGCTGGTGAGCCTGCGATGCCCACATCCCATGAGAGAATGCCACCCACATTTAGTTGATGCCCTGGGGGACTTCCTTCTCACAGAAAAAAGGAAAAGAATACGGTAGGGATATGTTCGGCACAACTTGTGGGGCTGAAGGGCCTGTTTTGTGCTGTAGTTTTCTATGTTAGCATAGCTGGTTGGCACTGCTGGTTAGCACTGCTGCTTCACAGCTCCAGGGTCCCGGGTTCGATTCCCGGCTCGGGTCACTGTCTGTGTGGAGTTTGCACATTCTCCTCGTGTCTGCGTGGGTTTCCTCCGGGTGCTCCGGTTTCCTCCCACAGTCCAAAGATGTGCGGGTTAGGTTGATTGGCCAGGTTAAAAATTGCCCCTGAGATGCGTAGGTAAGCGGGATTAGCGGGTAAATATGTGGGGGTAGGGCCTGGGTGGGATTGTGGTCGGTGCAGACTTGATGGGCCGAATGGCCTCCCTCTGCACTGTAGGTTTTCTATGATAACTTCTATGATAACTTCTATGTTCCTATGTCCTAATACAAGATCCCAAATAGCACAGCTGGCAACAAACCATTCAATACAATTGATCAGAAAAGACCTAGGAACGAGAGCAGGAGTAGTAGAGTTTGTAGCCGTGTGAGAATATTTACAGAAATATTCACAACTCTCAGCAAAACCATAGAATCCCTACAGTGCAAAAAGAGACCATTCATCCCATTGAGTCTGCACCCAGTCTCTGAGAGAGCATCTTAGTCAGGCCCACGCCCCCTCACCATCCCTGCCCACCTCCACCTCCACCCCACACCATCGCACCCCATCCCCGTAACCCCACGCATTTACCATGGCTAACCAACCTAACCTACACATTTTTTGGACACTAAGGGGGCAATTTACCCTGGCCAATATACCTAACCTGCACATCTTTGTAGTGTGGGAGGAAACCGGAGCACCCGGAGGAAACGCATGCAGACACAGGGAGAATGTGTAAACTCCACACAGACAGTCACCCGAGGCCAGAATCGAACCCGGGTCCCTGGCGCTGTGAGGCAGCAGTGCCAATCACTATGCCACCGTGTCACTGCCCACTCTGACTGGATCGTAGCAATAAGGAATAAAGAAATTTGTGCATTTCTAGAGCACCTTTGACGACCTTGGGGTGTCCCAAAATAGCCAATGAAAGATTTCTGACGTATAATTACTTTGGTCATGTCGGAAATGCAGTGGCCAACTTGTGAATAGTACATTCCTGCAGTCAGCAATGAGATCAACACCAGCAAGCCCGATTTCCTGATGTTGGTTGAGGAACAAGTTTTGCCAAGGTTGCCAGAGAGGCTGCCCTGCAAATGTGGACGTGAATGCATTAAGTAGAGATCTTCTGCCTAATTTTCACACAGAAAGGTGGAGAGAAAGAATGTGAAAGATAGACAAAGACAACAGAGAGAGAGAGAGAGAGGGAGTAAAGGACAAATGGATAGTGAACGGAAGAGGGACAAAAATTGTTTTATGACGTGGAGAGAAGCGAAAACATAGAGTTGAATTTCCCGGCTCATTGGAGGCTGGTCTGGGGGCAACGAGGCTGGGAAATTCGTAGGAAAGGATGTCAGGTTGGGATCCTGGCATGATCCCGTCCTCTTGTGACTTCCCCTGGAGCAGGTTCAGAATGCAACGGGGAAACCCTGGTGAGACAACGATTTTGGAGTAGTTGAGGTTGTTTCAAAGCCACTTTAGGTCATTTAGCACTGAACCCTGGATCTCCCAACCAGAGGAAGCTGGTTCTAGAACTGTCAGCAACTCGTCAGAGTCACTGAATCGGGTGCACAGTGGGAACGGGTGCTTTGGTGAAGCTGGCGAGGTGGTAAGGGCGTCATCAGTTGCACGGAAGAGCTGCAGACATGGCCATTGAGGGGTTGCAGTTTAAAACACTTCTTCTCTCAGTGAGTGTCACCACTGCTTGATAGGCGATTGTCAATTGCTTGGAATGCACTTCGCTTGTCTAGAACTTCTCTCTCTTACAGCTGCACTTCCCTGCTGTCAACCATCATTGCAGCATGAGATCAGGGGAGTGCAGTTCCAACTCTCACCTCTGCTGAGGGGTGTGTTTCATGGCGGTGGGAAGTGGCACGATGCTCACTGATGGCGGATATTATGGTGCTGATGTTGTTAATGGGGTTTCCCATTGAATGCACCCCTTGCTGCTGGGAACCCCACAGCGGGGGTGCACCAGCGGCAGCGGGGGTGCACCAGCGGCAGCGGGACCTTAAGGTCTCTCCAGCATCAACCGCAGCAAGATTTCAGTGATCATCCCACCCACCTTCTGTAATCAGTCAGGGAGCTCAGAGGAAGGCTATGAAATGTTTTTCCCCAGTCAGTTGCTTAAAAAAAGGTCAAAAATAGAATATGAGAGCAAACTAGTCAGGAATATGAAAAAACAGATTGTAAGACATCTTATAAGTATATAAAAAAGGAAGAGAGTAGCTAAAGTAGACGTTAATCACTTAGAAGCAGAGATAGGAGATATTGTCGTGGGAAATGAGGAAATAACAGAGGCACAAACAAATATTTTGTGCCTGTCTTCAAAGTCGAAGATCAATCAAGATCATATTGAATGGTGGAGCAGGCTCGATGGGCCGAATGGGCTCCTATTTCTTGTATTCTTATGCTGTGCAGAGGGCTCATGCTCTAATCCCAAAAATGGCCCTACCGTTACATTAGGGAATTAATTTGGTAAAATTCTGCCACTAGTTACTTTGTTATCTGTTGTCCACACAATAACCACATCCATCAACTCCCCAAACATACTTATTACTCTGGACTTTTCTTTTCAGGCGTATCTACATGTTTCATTCCTTCATCAAATATTTTATCTATTTCATCCTTAAAAGCAGACTTTATAATCAGAAACTGTTTCCGGTTCAGCATTCCCCATCCCGACAACCCAATGCGTAAAAAGAAATCTCTCCCTTTGTCCTTTAGCTAATGATTACATTTATATCCCTCGAGTTCCCAGCTCGTGAATCACTGCTGCGATTCTTCCCTGATTCACCTTCTCAAAAGCCCTCTGCATTTTGGAACTGCTGTTCAAACAGCTCTCGAAAGCTTCTCCGGCATTCGTTCGTCCAGTCTCTCCCTAAACTCACGCCAACTTCCTAAATCTCTTCTGACATCCCTGCTCAAAACTAGACACAACTGAAGTAAGATCAATAATTCACGTAGGGTTAGCATTACCTCTTTACTCTGCACTCTATTTTTATATGTACAAACCCTGGATTCCATGTGCTGTTTTTTTATGGCTCTGTTAACTTGCCTTGTTGTTTTTTGTGTATCTGAAGTCCTACCTTTCCCTGCTCCCCTATTCCATTTTAACTTTCATCATGAATGAATGACTTGAAAAGATTTGAGTTATTATTGTCACATGTATTAACATACAGTGAAAAGTATTGTTTCTTGCGCGCTATACAGACAAAGCATACCGTTCATAGAGAAGGAAATGAGAGAATACAGAATGTAGTGTTACAGACATAGCTAGGGGGTAGAGAAAGATCAGCTTAATGCAACGTAAGTCCATTCAAAAATCTGACAGCAGCAGGGAAGAAGCTGTTCTTGAGTTGGTTGGTACGTGGCCTCAGACTTTTGTATCTTTTTCCCGAAGGTGGAAGAGAGAATGTCCGGGATGCGTGGGGTCCTTAATTATGCTGGCTGCTTTTCCGAGGCAGTGGGAAATGTAGACAGAGTCAATGGATGGGAGGCTGGTTTGCGTGATGGATTGGGCTACATTCACGACCTTTTGTAGTTTCTTGCGGTCTTGAGCAGAGCAGGAGCCATACCAAGCTGTGATACAACCAGAAAGAATGCTTTCAATGGTGCATCTGTAAAAGTTGGTGAGAGTCATAGCTGACATGCTAAATTTCCTTAGTCTTCTGAGAAAGTGGAGGCGTTGGTGCGGCTTTCTTAACTGTAGTGTCGGCATGGGGGTCCAGGACAGGTCGTTGGTGATCTGGACACCTAAAGACTTGAAGCTGTCGACCCTTTCTACTTCGTTTTAGATGCCCTCCTTATTTACCCTCTAAAAGCGGCATTTACAGCTGGGCAACACATGCTGGCCTTGCCAGGGTTGCCACATCCAAATGAACAAAGTTAAAAAAACACAGCACCTCACATTTCTCTGAATCAAACGGAAAGCGACAGGCCTGGATGGGGTACCTGGACGAGCACTCAGATCCTGTGTGGATCAGCTGGCGGGGGTATTCGCAGACATCTTAAGCCTCTCTTTACAACAATCTGAGGTTCCCTATCTACTCAAGAACACGACCATCATCCCGGTACCAAAGAAAAGCCAGGCAGCGTGCCTTAATGACTATCGTCTGGTGGCTCTGACCTCCATCATTATGAAGTGCTTCGAAAGGTTAGCCATGGCACGAATCAATTCCAGCCTCCCGGACTGCCTGGATCCACTACAGTTTGCCTACTGCCGCAACAGGTCCACAGCAGATGCCATCTCCCTGGTCCTGCACTCAACCCAGGAACCTAGATGTCAAAGACAGCTATGTCAAACTCTTATTTATTGACTACAGCTTAGCCTTCAACACCATTATTCCCACAAAACTCATCTCCAAACACAGTGGCCTGGGCCTCGGCTCCTCCTTCTGTGATTGGATCCTGAATTTCCTAACCCACAGACCACAATCAGTAAGGATAGGCAACAACACCTCCTCCACGATCATCCTCAACACCGGTGCCCCACAAGGCTGTGTTCTCAGCCCCCTACTAAACTCCTTATACACCTGTGACTGTGCGGCCAAATTCCCCTCCAGCTCGATTTTCAAGTTTGCTGACGACACCATCGTAGTGGGTTGGATCTCAAACAATGACGAGACAGAGTACAGGAAAGAGATAGAGAATCTGGTGAACTGGTGTGGCAACAATAATCTCTCCCTCAATGTCAACAAAATGAAGGAGATAGTCATCTACTTCAGGAAACATAGTGGAGAACATGCCCCTGTCTACATTAATGGGGACAGAGTAGAAATGGTTGAGAGTTTCTAGTTTCTATGTGTCCAGATCACCAACAACCTGTCCTGGTCCCCTCATGCCGACACTATAGTTAAGAAAAGCCACCAATGCCTCACTTTCTCAGAAGACTAAGGAAATTTGGCATATCAGCTATGACTCTCACCAACTTTTACAGATGCACCATAGAAAGCATTCTTTCTGATTGTATCACAGCTTGGTATGGGCTCCTGCACTGACCAAGACTGCAAGAAACTACAAAAGGTCGTGAATGTAACTCAATCCATCACGCAAACCTGCCTCCCATCCATTGACTCTGTCTACACTTTCCGCTGCCTCGGAAAAGCAGCCAGCATAATTAAGGACCCCACGCACCCCGGACATTCTCTCTTCCACCTTCTTCCATCGGGAAAAAGATACAAAAGTCTGAGGTCACGTACCAACCGACTCAAGAACAGCTTTTTACCTGCTGTCATCAGACTTTTGAATGGACCTACCTCACACTAAGTTGATATTTCTCTGCACCCTAGCTATGACTGTAACACTACATTCTGCACTCTCTCCTTTCCTTCTCTATGAATGGTATGCGAGCAAGAAACAATACTTTTCACTATATAGTGATACATGTGACAATAATAAATCAAATCAAATCAAAATTTCATCCACTGTCTTTCTGTCTCTGATCTACTGAGCCAGGTCTTCCTGAAGTGCAAACAGGCAAACAAGGATAAACAGGAGAAGGTTCTGGAGTCCCTCCAGTCCATCCCACACAACTGCCATGTGCACCGCACTGCATACATGTTCCTTCCAGCCTAATACCGTGGCCTTCTTAAGATCTCCTTATTTAAGGAAGGACGTAAATGTGTTAGGGAGCAGTTCAGAGAAGGTTAGCTGAACTAATAAACAGGAATGGGTGGATTGTCTTAAGAGGAAAGGTCGGACAGGCCAGGCTTGTACCACTAGAGTTTAGAAGAGTAAGAGGCGACTTGATTGAAACATGATTGAGGATGTGGAGAGGATGTTTCCTCTTGTGGGAGAATTAGAACGGGAGTCACTGTTTAAAAATAAGGGTCGCTCATTTAAGACAGAGATAAAGACAATTTTTTTCTCTCAAAGGGTGGAACTCTGGAATGTTCTTCCTCTAAAGGCAGTGAAGGCAGAGTCTTTGAATATTTTTAAGGCAGAGTTAGATGGATTTTTGATTAACAAGGGGGTGAAAGGTTATTGGAGGGTCAGCAGGAATGTGGGGTTGAAGTTATAATTAGATTAGCCATGATCTTATTGAGTGGGGGAGCAACTCAAGGGGTCAAGTGGCCTACTCCTGATTTGTATGTTCTTATAGCCTAGAATTATAGAATCTGTACAGTGCAGAAGGAGACCATTCAGCCCATCGAGTCTGCGCCGACCACAATCCCACCCAGGCTCTATTCCCGCAACCACTCATATTTACCCTGCTAATCCCCCTGACACTAGGGTCAACTTATCATGGCCAATCAACCTAACTCACACATCTTTGCGAGGAAACCGGACCAAACCCACGCAGACACGGGGAGGATGTGCAAACTCCACACAGACAGTGACCCAAGGCCGGAATTGAATCCGGGTCCCTGGTGCTGTGAGGCAGCAGTGCTAACCACTGTGCCACCGTGCCGCCCTTATGTTCTGATGGGAGAGGCTATAAACCTGATGCAAAGCCCAGTCCAATTAAGGTGGGTGAAGTCTATACTTCAAAGCATTTACATGGCGGAGGCAGGTTCAATCGAGGTATTCAAAAGGGAATTGGATTGCTATCTGAAAAGAGAAAATGTTCAAGGTTACGGGGATAAGGCGGGAGAGTGGGATTAGGTAGAATGCTTTTTCAGACAGTCAGTGTAGACTCGATGGGCTGAATGGCCTCCTACACTCTAGAGATTCTGTAACTTCTGTAAAATCTGGAAAGTTTCTCTCAGACATTCTTAGAGGATTGAAAACTGCCCCCTTCCATATCTGAGGTGATCTCCATACCAGCGAGAAACAGTCCCAATCTCACTGGAAAAGATTCACAAATCACCGTCCTCCACTTGAGCCAACTGCCTATGGGAGGCAGTGGCACAGTGGTATTGTCATCGGATTAGTAATCCAGAAACCCAGGGTAATGCTCTGGGGACCCGGGTTCAAATCCCACCGCAGCAGATAGGTGATATTTGAATCTAGCAATCTAGCAATAAAGAAATTGTCCAGATGACCATGAAACAATTGTTGTAAAAACCCATCTGGTTCATTAATGTTCTTTAGGGAAGGAAATCTTCCATCCTTACCCAGTCTGGTCTACACTGTAACTCCAGAGTCACAGCAATGTTGACTTTTAAAATGGCCAAGCGAGACACTCAGTTCAAGGGCAATTAGGGATGGGCAATAAATGCTGGCCAGTGACGCCCAGATCTCGTGAACAAATATTTTTAAAAAATCACTGCCCCAATATTCACCAAGGGGAAGAACTACCTTTGATTTGATTTATTATTGTCACATGTATTAGTATACAGTGAAAGATATTGTTTCTTGCATGCTATACAGACAAAGCATACCGTTCATAGAGAAGGAAACGAGAGAGTGCAGAGTGTAGTGTTACAGTCATAGCTAGGGTGTAGAGAAAGATCAACTTAATGCGAGGTCGGTCCATTCAAAAGTCTGACGGCAGCAGGGAAGAAGCTGTTCTTGAGTTGGTTAGTACGTGACCTCAGACTTTTGTATCTTTTTCCCGATGGAAGAAGGTGGAAGAGAGAATGTCCGGGGTGCGTGGGGTCCTTAATTATACCTTCTAATATGCAATCAATTACTGCCTTTACATAAGTTGAAGTTGTGACCCTTGGTCTTCCATGACGTCTTCCAGGGCGGCACGGTAGCACAGTGGTTAGCACTGCTGCTTCACAGCTCCAGGGTCCCGGGTTCGATTCCCGGCTCGGGTCACTGTCTGTGTGAAGTTTGCACATTCTCCTTGTGTCTGCGTGGGTTTCCTCCGGGTGCTCCGGTTTCCTCCCACAGTCCAAAGATGTGCGGGTTAGGTTGATTGGCCAGGTTAAAAAATTGCCCCTTAGAGTCCTGGGATGTGTAGGTTAGAGGGATTAGCGGGTAAAATATGTGGGGGTAGGGCCTGGGTGGGATTGTGGTCGGTGCAGACTCGATGGGCCGAATGGCCTCCTTCTGCACTGTAGGGTTTCTATGATTCTATGATTCTATGACCTATTTAAGTCAAATCAAATCTCTTTGAGTCTACGGCACAGGGTCACAGCTCTTTGAGCCCATCTTGGTGGAGGCTTTCAACTGAAAACCAATCTAAGGGCCCTTCTCCGCGCCCTGTTCAAAGTCTCAGTATCCCCTACCAAAGGTGAGGAGATCAAATAAGACACAGAATTCGAACTGAGGCAGAACCAAGGTTGTGTACAAGGACAAAATAGTATGTTTTGTCTTTATTGTCACTTGTCCTATAAATACACTCCAGTGCACACCCTATTCTAGCTATCACTTCACAGAGTTGCTCATGAACCTTTAGAAATCTCTGCACTGGAACATCCCGATCTCTTCCTTTCTTCGTCAGGTTAGTATTTGTCCTGAAGGATGTACACATGTTCGGCATTTGTCCCGCCCACATGCAGACCACTGCACTTTTATAGCCTAACTACCATTTTGCCAGTTCTCCAGCACGTCCAGATCTCTCTGTGACAATCGAACAGTGTCTAATAGTCTTGAACCCTGCGCATTTCTTGGTTTAAGATCACTTAAGAACACTCCCTATTCTTGACACATCTTCAATTTTTTATATTTGTATAAATATGTAGGAATATGGGGGTAAGGCCTGGGTGGGATTGTGGTCGGTGCAGACTCGATGGGCTGAATGGCCTCTTTCTGTACTGTAGGATTTCTATGATTCTATGAATTAAGGACCCCACGCACCCCCGATATTCTCTCTTCCACCTTCTTCCTTCGGGAAAAAGATACAAAAGTCTGAGGTCACGTACCAACCGACTCAAGAACAGCTTCTTCCCTGCTGCCATCAGACTTTTGAATGGACTTACCTTGCATTAAGTTGGATCTTTCTCTACACCCTAGCTATGACTGTAACACAACATTCTGCACCCTCTCCTTTCCTTCTCTATGAATGGTATGTTTTGTCTGTATAGCGTGCAAGAAACAATACTTTTCACTGTATGTTAATACATGTGACAATAATAAATCAAATCAAATCAAATATTTGCTTATGGGATGTGTACCTCAGTGGCGAGGTCAGTCATAATTTGTTGCCCATCCCTAATGCCCCTTAAGAGCAGTTAAGGGTTAACAGGGGGGTCGGGTTGGGGAGACAGTGGTCTAGGTGGTGTAGTGGTAAAGTCACTGGTCTAGTAATCCAGAAGCCCAGTTAATGTTCTGGGGACATGGGTTCAAATCTCGCCACGCCAGCTGGTAGAATTTGAATTCAGTTAATAAAAGCTGGAATATAAAGCTAGTAATGGTGACCATGACAACTACCGTCAACTGGCATACGTGGAGGCAATGGCCTAGTGGTATTATTATCGCTGGACTATTAATCCAGAAACTCAGCTGATGCTCTGGGGACCCGGGTTCGAATCCCGCCACAGCAGATGGTGGAATTTGAATTCAATGAAAAAATACCTGGAATTAAGAATCTACTGATGACCATGAAACCATTGTCGATCGTTGGACAAACCCATCTGAGGTTCACTAATGTCTTTTAGGGTGTGAAATCTGCTGTCCTTACCCGTCTGGCCTACATGTGACTCCAGAGCCACAGACTTTTAAACACCCTCTGAAATGGCCGAGCAAAGCACTCAATTCAAGGGAAGTTAAGAATGGACAAAACATGAAAAAAAACACTTTGGGCGGGATGTTACAGCCTTGTTCACCCAGAAACCGGAAAATCCTGCCCGAGGTCAACGGACCTTTCCATGGTCCGCCCCTCGCCCACTACGATTCCCGTGGTGGGTAGAATGGGAAAATTTGCCCCTTTGTTTTGAATGTTACTACCAGCCCAAGCCTGAATATTCTCCAGGTGTTGGTTTCTATAACACTTTTCATGGTCTTAGGACAGCTGAAGGCAATAAAATACTTCTGAAGTGTAGTCATTGTTACAGATTTGTGCGCAGGAAGATCCCACATAAAACAGTGTGATAATTAGCCTAATAATAAGTTTCTAGGTATTGGTTGCTGAATACAAGAGGCACTGCAACAACTTGCCAAGCCTTCTTTGACAGCAACTTCCAAACCCACGACCTCCACCGCCTAGGACAAGGGCAGCAGATGCATCGTAACACTGCCACCTCTGAACCACACAACATCGCAACTTGGAAATATATCAAGACATGATGGCAGTGAGTGTTGACAGCAAAGGCCCACGCAAGTCAACAAAAATCCTAGGTACAGAGCAGTTGTTGTCACACTCCTGTACCATAGTGAGACCTTGTCTGTGCATCACATGAAATAGGAGCAGGAGTAGGCCATTCAGCCCCTCGAGCCTGCTCTGCCATTCAATGAGACACGGCTGATCTGATTGTAACCTTAACTCTACTTTCCTGTCCCCCCAAAACTCTTTACCCCTGTGTCAATCAGGAACCTGTCTAACTCGGCCTTTAATATATTCAGTGACCCAGCCCCCACTGCTCTCTCGGGAAGAGAACTCCAGACTAATGACCCTCTGAGGGAAAATATTTCTCCTCATCTCGGTCTTAACTAGAGATGCTTAATTTTTAAACTGTGCCCCCGAGGCCTAGCCTCCTCCACTAGGGGAAACATCCTCTCAGCTTCCATGCTATCAAATTTCATCAGGATTTTATATGTTTCTATAAGATCTTTCTTTCTGGTTGTATCACAGCTTGGTATGGCTCCTGCTCTGCCCAAGACCGCAAGAAACTACAACGAGCCATGAACGAAGCCCAGTCCATCACACAAACCAGCCTCCCATCCATTGACTCTGTCTACACTTCCCGCTGTCTTGGCAAAGCAGCCAGCATAATCAAGGACCCCACGCACCCCGGACATTCTCTCTTCCACCTTCTTCCATCGGGAAAAAGATACAAAAGTCTGAGGTCACGTCCCAACCGACTCAAGAACAGCTTCTTCCCTGCTGCCGTCATGAATGGACCTACCTCGCACTAAGTTGATCTTTCTCTACACCCTAGCTATGACTGTAACACTACATTCTGCACTCTCTCCTTTCCTCTATGAAGGGTATGCTTTGTCTGTATAGCACGCAAGAAACAATACTTTTCACCGTGTACATGTGACAATAATGAATCGAATCAAATCCAAATCACCTCTCATTCTTCTAAACTCCAATAGATACAAGCTCAACCTTTCCTCATTAGATAACCCCTTCATCCAATGAATGTCTTGTGAACCTTCTCTGAACTCCTTTCCAAGTAAAACTGTACACAGTCCTCCAGATGTGGTCTAGCCAAGGATCTATACAACTATAGTAACACTTGCTTACTTTATGCTCGATTCTCCTTTTAATAAACAACAACATTCCGTTTGCCTTCCCAATCACTTGCTTTACCTGCGTACTAATGTTTTGTGATTGATGTGCCAGGACACCCAGGTCCCTCTGCAATCTCCATTTAAATAATCTGCTGCTTTTCTATTCTTCCTGACAAATTGGACAAGTTCACATTATACTCCATCTGCCAATGTTTTGCTCATTCATTTAACCTATCTAAATCCCTTTGTAGGCTCTTTTTGTCCTCTTGACAACTCACTATCCCCCCTACTTTTGCATCATCAGCAAATTGAATTTCCAATACATTTGGCCCCTTCATCCAGCCATCAGTGACACATGAGAGCTTTAGCGAAATCTATCGGCAATGCCTCTGCGGCATCCTCCAGATTCAACGGGAGGGTTTGTCGAACAAATGCTGGGGTTCTTCTTGAAGCCAGGTCCACAAGCACTCAGCCAATCTCCTGCCAAGCCAACGCCAATGGACTGGATGGACACTGTGTCTGGATGGTCATAAACTATCTCCCCCCGCCACCAGGTCCTGTTCTCTCAACTCTGATTTGGAGATTTGGCTGAGTGCCAAATCTTCCGTTCTGGCTTGCAGCAGTAGCGGAGTGTACGAGACTGGAGAATTTCAGCCCGTTCGTATGGTCTCAAGAAAGAGTTAGACATAGTCTAGAGCCTAAAGGGATCAAAGGATATGGAGGGGAAGGCGGGAACAGGTGACTGAGTTGGATGATCAGCCGTGATCATTAAGAATGGTGGAGCAGGCTCGAAGGGCTGAATGGCCTCCTCCTCCTTTCTATGTCTCTATGAAGACCCATGGCAGAAACCCACAACCTTGAGTAGTCATCCTCGAATCGAGGGACAGCTAGCAACCATTTCTTCAACTTTTTCTGTTTATTACATCCCTCAATGTCCTCAGTCTTTCATGGATCGTAGAATCCTACAGAGCAGAAGGAGGCCATTCGGCCCATTGAGTCTGCACCAACCACAATCTCTATCCCCATTACCTCATTCATTTACCCCAGCTAGTCCCCCTGACCGTAAGGGGCAATTTAGCATGGCCAATCCACCTAACCCGCACATCTTTGGAGTGTGGGAGGAAACCGGAAACCGGCTTGGGTCACTGTCTGAGAGTGTGCAAACTTCACTCAGACAGTGACCCAAGCCGGGAATTGAACCTGGGTCCCTGGTGCTGTGAGGCAGCAGTGCTGCCCATTGTGCCACCGTGCCAATATCTTTCTTCATACTTCCTTTTGGCCCATCTAATGTTTCTGTCCCCTCTATATTTCGATTTTCCTTTTGCATTTAACTTGAAATCTCTCTTCATTCAAGGTACTCCCCCACTGGTTCCTTGCGACGCAGGGAATGGTAAGAGAAGGCTAGTGGGTGGCAGGTTTATCACTACTCCCATATAGTGAAGCGACAGACCATATTAAAATAGAACTTGTC
Source organism: Mustelus asterias (assembly GCF_964213995.1). Lineage (NCBI taxonomy): Eukaryota > Metazoa > Chordata > Chondrichthyes > Carcharhiniformes > Triakidae > Mustelus > Mustelus asterias. The sequence goes on from NC_135821.1 coordinate 19,676,905, forward strand.
TAAAGAGATGGTTAGTGGTGAAATGCGAGGCCGTTATTTGGCAACTTCCCCACAATGTCATGATTGCAACTCGGAATTAACTGTGGGGCATTGGGGATTCAAGTTTGTATCCCATGGCTACCAGGATACTGCAAATCTGCCAAGCGGCCATTGAAAATAAACGTTGAACGGCCCTCAGGACAGTGTTAGTGGGTAAATAACTCAGCAAGAGGTTCACCTGGTGATAAACGAAATCTCGTGCAGCTCATAATGCAATGTGCTTGCCCCCACAGACGGTCAACTCCTTAGCGTGCTAACAAAGAGAGTTGTCAACCTAGTGCAAGTCCTGACTGTACCTGGTAGAAGCCAGTGACGTTTGCAGCCCTCAAGAGCAGTTTTGTTTTCAGCGCTGTGTACTGGGGGAGGACAATGAAGTGCTTTGTGACGCCTTAGGCAATCAGCCACATAAAGTTACAACTGCAAGGCTTTGTGGCATTATTTGTCTTGGCACAAGGAAAATGGGACATTACAAAATTGCACTGCAGATCTGGAGGGACAATCGAAGCATGCTGGTATCAGGCATACACGGATTATTGTGACATCATTGTGACCAGCGGAACAAAACAGAACTTCGCAATTTTGTAACTACCGTTTAAAGGAATGTGTACAGTCTATGCATTCAACTGTCCATGATGTGGAGATGCCGGCGTTGGACTGGGGTAAGCACAGTAAGAAGTCTCACAACACCAGGTTAAAGTCCAACAGGTTTATTTGGTAGCAAATACCATAAGCTTTCGGTGCTCAGCTCCTTCGTCAGATGGAGTGGATATCTGTTCTCCAACAGTGCACAGACACAGAAATCAAGTTAAAGGAGCTGTGCTCCGAAAGCTTATGGTATTTGCTACCAAATAAACCTGTTAGACTTTAACCTGGTGTTGTGAGACTTCTTACTGTGTTCAACTGTCCATGGCAGGGAGGTGAGAGTGAAAATTGCAGAGGCACTAGTGATAATCTTCCAGTCTTCCTTAGACACTGGGGTGGTCCCAGAGGACTGGAGAAGTCCTCCCAGAGGCCTCTACTTTCTCAGAAGACAAAGGAAATTTGGCATGTCCGCTACGACTCTCACCAACTTTTACAGTTGCACCATAGAAAGCATCCTTTCTGGTTGTATCACAGCTCGGTATGGGCTCCTGTTCTGTCCAAGACTTCAAGAAACTACAAAGGACCGTGAACGAAGACCAGTCCATCACACAAACCAGCCTCCCATCCATTGACTCTGACTACACTTCCCACTGCCTCGGAAAAGCAGCCAGCATAATTAAGGACCCCGCGCACCCCGGGCATTCTCTCTTCCACCTTCTTCCGTCGGGAAAAAGATACAAAAGTCTGAGGTCACGTACCAACCGACAATTCGCTGCTGCCATCAGACTTTTGAATGGACCTACCTCACATTAAGCTGATCTTCCTCTACACCCTAGCTATGATTGTAACACCACATTCTGCACCCTCTCCTTTCCTTCTCTATGCATCGTCCGTATAGCGCGCAAGAAACAATTCTTTTCACTGAATCCCAACGCATGTGACAATGATAAATCAAATCAAAATCAAAGAATTGGAAATGTTACACCCTTTTGAAAAAGGGGTGCAAGAATAAAGCCGGCAACTTCAGAGCAGTCTGTTTGACTTCAGTGGTTGGGAAGCTTCTGGAAACTATAATTTTGGACCAAATCAATAGTCCTTAGACAGGTGGGCGGCATGGTGGCACAGTGGTTAGCACTGCTACCTCACAGCACCAGAGACCTGGGTTCAATTCCAGCCTCGGGTCACTGACTGTGTGGAGTTTGCACATTCTCCCCGTGTCTGCGTGGGTTTCCTCCGGGTGCTCCGGTTTCCTCCCACAGTCCAAAGATGTGTAGGTTAGGTGGATTGGCCATGGTAAATAGCCCTTTAGAGTCCCAAGATACATAGGTTAAGAAGATTAGTGGGGTAAATACATGGGGTTATGTGGTAAGCCTGAGTAAGAGTCGGTGCAGACTCAATGGGCCTTCTGCACTGAAGGGATTCTATGATTTTATGAATTAAGGAAAGACAGCATTGATTCATTCAGGGAAAATCTAACTTGCTGGAGTTTTTTGAGGAGGGAACAGAGAAGGTTGGTAAGGGCAACACTGCTGATGTGATGCAGATGGATTTGATACAGTGCCACACAACAGACTTGTGAGCAAAAGTCTGGCTCATGGAATAAAAGGGAGAGTGGACACTTGGATAAGAAATTGGCCCAGTGACGGTAGTAATGTGACCTTTCTCCTCCAACTTTAGCACTTAAAAATAAATCCCTCAAAGCAAACCCTTCGCCACACTAGGCCACCTGTTTATTCTTGTTAAGGTTGCTACATCTTGTTGTAATCTCTCACAGCTACACTTTAATATCTAACACATTTCTCCCTCTCTTTAGTTCTGATGAAGAGTCAAGTGGATTAAAAACATTAACTTTCTCTCCCTACAGATGGAGCAGACCTGCTGAGTTTCTCCAGCATCCTTTGTTCTTATTGTTGTGATAAATAGTTGTTTTTCAGATTGGAGGAAGGTTCGCAGTGAAGTTCCCCAGGGATCAGTATTGGGACCCTTGCTCTTCCTGCTTATATATTCGTGGCCTAGACTGTGTTGTTCAGGGCGTGAGCTCAAAATTTGCAGATGATTCAAAGATTGGAAATGTCGGCAACTGTGATGAGGATAGTCTTGAACTTGAACATGGACATGTTGTCAGATTGGGCAAACAAATTGCAGAGTGTCTTTAAGACAGAGATAGATAGGTTCTTGATTAATAAGGGGATCAGGGGTTATGGGAAAAAGGCAAGAGAATGGGGATGAGAAAAATATCAGCCATGATTGAATGGCAGAGCAGACTCGATGGGCCGAGTGGCCTAATTCTGAGGGACCTCAGTGTATATGTACATAGGCCATTGAAGATGGCAGGGCATGTTGCAAGCAGGATGGCACGGTGGCACAGTGGTTAGCACTGCTACCTCACAGCTCTGGAGACATGGGTTCGATTCCCGGCTTGGTTCACTATCTGTATGGAGTTTGCACATTCTCCCCATGTTTGCGTGGGTTTCCTCCGGGTGCTCTCATGTGCGGGTTAGGTGCATTGGCAATGCTACGTTGCCCTTTAGTGTCCCGGAATGCGTAGGTTAGAGGGATTAGCAGGGTAAACATGTGGCGTTATGGGGGTAGGGCCTGGGTGGGATTGTTGTCGGTGCAGACGCAATGGGCCGAATGGCCTCTTTCTGCACTGTAGGGATTCTATGATTCTATGAATAAAGCATATGGTATCTTAGGCTTTATTAATAAGGGCATTGAGTGTAAGAATAAGGGATCATGTTGAACTTGTATAAGGCACTAGTTAGGCTTCATCCAGTTCTGAGCACCATACTGGAGAAAGGATGTGAAGGCTTTGGACTGAGTACAGAGAAGATTCACATTAAAAAAATCCAGCAATAAAAGAACTGTAGCTATGAGGATAGATTGGAGAGGTTGGAACTGTTTACCTTGGAGAAAAGAAGACCGAGAGGAGACTTGATAGAGGTATTCAAGATCCTGAGGGATGTGGACAGGGCAAATAGTGAGAAATTGTTCCTATTCAAGGGAGCATCAAGCACCAGAGGGCACAGATTCTAAATAAAGGGCAAAAGGAGTAGATGTGATCTGAGGAAATTATTTTCACCCAGGGATTGGTTGGAGTCTGGAATAAACTTCCTGAGAGGGTGGTGGAGGTGGGTTCAATCGAGGTATTCAAAAGGGAACTGATTGCTATCTGAAAAGAGAGAATGTTCAAGGTTACGGGAATAAGGCAGGCAGTGGGAGTTGGTAGAATCCTCTTTCAGAGAGTCAGTGCAGACTCAATGGCCTGAATGGCCTCCTAAGTCAGGAAAAATTGAACTTGCTGGAGCTGTTTAGAAGATTGGGACATATCTAATAAAAATCTTTAAAAGTGAGAAGGGGTTCAACAGCGTTGTTGGAAGTATTTTTCTTTATCGGCACAGTGGTTAGCACCGCTGCCTCATGACTGCAGGGACCCGGGTTCGGTTCCTGGCTCGGGTCACTGTCTGTGTGGAGTCTGCACGTTCTCCCCTGTGTCTGCTTGAGTTTCCTCCGGCTGCTCCGGTTTCCTCCCACAGTCCGAAAGACATGCTGGTTAGGGTGCATTGGCCATGCTAAATTCTCCCTCAGTGTACCCGCACAGGTGCCGGAGTGTGGCAACTAGGGGATTTTCACAGTAACTTCATTGCAGTGTTAATGTAAGCCTACTTGTGACACTGATAAAGAAATAATTCATGGGATGTTGGCGTTGCTGGATTTATTGTCCATCTCTAATTGCCCTTGAGAAGGTGGTGGTTTCTTGAAGCGCTGCAGTCCCTGTGGTGTTGGTACAACCACAGTGCTGTTAGTGAGGGAGTTCCAGGATTTTGACCCGAACGAATGCCGATATATTTCCAAGTCAGGATGGTGAGTGGGTTGGAGGGGAACCTCCACAGAATCACAGAATCCTACAGCGCAGAAGAGGCCCTTCGGCCCATCGAGTCTGCACCGACAGGTGGTGGTGTTCCCAAGTTTCTGCTACCTGCGTCCTTCTCGGTAGTCATGGGGTTTGGAAAGTGCCGTCGAAGGAGCAAAAATGTTTTCATTTATTTGGGAAGGTGCAGTCCAAAGCTAAGGGTGATAAAAATTGGGTAGTTACCAATAAACCCAATAAGGAAATCAGGAGAAACTGGTTTACCCAGAGAGTGGTTAACGTAAGCCTACTAATAACATTAATAAATAAATAATTCATGGGATGTGGGTGGAGCAGATGAAGCAAGTCACATCAGAGGCATTTAAAGGGAAGTTAGGCAAAGGCATGAAGGAGAAAGGAATGGCAGACATTGACCGGGTGAGACAAAGGGAGTTGCGAAGAGGCTCGTGTGTGTAACATAAACCCTGGCATGGGTCAGTGGGGCTGAATGCCCATTTCGGGTGTTGTACATTCTATGTAAAACTGGAAGAGCTTAAAATAGGGACAGTCGATGATCCCAGGGGGGTTTGAGAGGTTTACCATTTTCTGTATTTGTTGACTTAACACTAGGAACTGTTACTCCCAGGGTGGAGAGGTTATTTTCCAAATGTCCACAAATATTTGCAAAGCATTACCCAGAGAGAAGGTGGAAAGAAACTCTGCAGGAATTCTGTTAAAATAAGTGCGTTGTTTTCTCCTCCGCTATTTCCTCATTTGAACATCTCCAGATGTGACATCATTTCCTGTTGCTGAAAGGGCCTGACCTACTTGACACCATTTGAGCAGCTCCCTGGGGGTCCTTAGAGGACAAAATGTTGGTTTTAAATTCCTCCAGCCAGGCCACTGAAAACAGAGTCAGGATAAATGGGTCATTTTCAGGTTGGCGAACTGTAACGGGTGCCCCCAGTGCCGGAGCCTCAACATTTCTACATTAATGACTTGGATGAAGGGACCAAGTATATTGAGGCCAAACTGGCTGATGAGAGGGAAGAAAGCAAGTTGCGGGAGAAGACAGAATTTGCAACTCTGGGACAGAGAGATGTTACGGAGAGGGCAACATATTGGCAGACGGACTATAATGTGGGAAAATGCAAGTTAGTCCACTTGGGAATAAAGCAGAATATCATTTAAAGGGAGCGAGAGTACAGAACGCTGAGGTGCAGAGGGATCTGGGTGTCCTTGTACATGGATCACACAAAGATAGTACGTAGATACAGCAGGAAGGCAAATGCAATTTGGGCCTTTATTGCAAGGGGGTTGGAACATACCAGTCTAGTTACCCTATTATAGAAAAGATATTAAACCAGAAAAGGTGCAGAAAAGATTTACTAGGATGCTACCAGGACTTGGTGGTTTGAGTTATAAGGAGAGGCTGGATAGACTGGGACTTTTTTCTCTGGAGCGAAGGCTGAGAGGTGATCTTATAGAGGTCTATAAAATAATGAGGGGCACAGCTCAGCTAGACAGTCAATATCTTTTCCCAAAGATAGGGGAGTCTAAAACTAGAGGGCATAGGTTTAAGGTGAGAGGGGAAGAGATACAAAAGTGTCCAGAGGGGCAATTTTTTCAGAGGGTGGTGAGTGTTTGGAACAAGCTGCCAGAGGTAGTAGTAGAGGCGGGTACAATTTTGTCTTTTAAAAAGCATTTAGACAGTTACATGGGTAAGATGGGTATGGAGGGATATGGGTCAAATGCGGGCAATTGGGACTAGCTTCGGAGTTTTAAAAAAAAGGGCGGCATGGACAAGTTGGGCCGAAGGGCCTGTTTCCGTGCTGTAAACCTCCATGACGCTAAGTGGACAAGTCTGCTTACAACTGTACAGGGCATTGGTGAGTCCACACCTGGAGTCCTGCATGGAGGGATATACTTTGGAGGAAATTCAGAGAATGTTTACTCGGTTGATTCATGGGGTGAAGGATTTGTCTTTATGAGGAAATGTTGAGCAGATTGGGCCTATACTAATGGAGTTTGTAAAAATGAGAGGTGACTTATTGAAACACACGAGATTCTAAGGGGACTTGACAGGGTGGATACCGAGAGAATGTTACTCAAACACTGCCGTGGTTTGCCAGTGGGCAACTGAGGAAGGGAATGTTTGAAGACCAGGACCCAGCACCAAACTTATGATCTACAGAACAGCAGTGATACCCGCCCTCCTAAATAGAGTCACAGAGGTTTACAGCATGGGAAACAGGCCCTTCGGCCCAACTTGTCCCTGCCCCCACATTTTGCTATTAAGCTAGTCCCAATTGCCCGCATTTGGTCCACATCCCTCTATACCCATCTTACCCATGTAACTGTCTAAATGCTTTTTGAAAGACAAAATTGTACCCGCCTCTACTACTACCTCTGGCAGCTTGTTCCAGACACTCATCACCCTTTGTGTGAAAAAATTACCCCTCTGGACCCTTTTGTATCTCTCCCTTCTCCCCTCTCACCTTAAACCTATGCCCTCTAGTTTTAGACTCCCCTACCTTTGGGAAATGATGTTGACTATCTACCTTGTCTATGCCCCTCATTATTTTATAGACCTTTATATGTTCACCCCTAAGCCTCCTACGCTCCAGGAAAAAAAGTCCCAGTCTATCCAGCCTCTCCTTATAACTCAAACCATCAATTCCTGGTAGCATCCTAGTAAATCTTTTCTGCACTCGTTCTAGTTTAATAATATCCTTTCTATAATAGGGTGACCAGAACTGTACACAGTATTCCAAGTGTGGCCTTACCAATGTTTTGTACAACTTCAACAAGACGTCCCAACTCCTGTATTCAATGTTCTGACCAATGAAACAAAGCATGCTGAATGACTTCTTCACCACTCTGTCCACCTGTGACTCCACTTTCAAAGAGCTGTGAACACGTATCCCTAGATCTCTTTGTTCAGTAACTCTCCCCAACGCCCTATCATTAACTGAGTAAGTCCTGCCCTGGTTCAATCTACCAAAATGCACCACCCCACATTTATCTAAATTAAACTCCATCTGCCATTCGTCAACCCACTGGCCCAATTGATCAAGATCCCATTGCAATCCGAGATAACCTTCTTCACTGTCCACTATGCCACCAATCTCGGTGTCATCTGCAAACTTACTAACCATGCCTCCTAAATTCTCATCCAAATCATTAATATAAATGACAAATAACAGTTGACCAGCACCGATCCCTGAGGCACACCGCTGGTCACGGGCCTCCAATTTGAAAAGCAACCCTCTACAACCACCCTCTGTCTTCTGTCATCAAGCCAATTTTGTATCCAATTGGCTACCTCACCTTGGATCCTGTGAGATTTAACTTTATGCAACAACCTACCATGCGGTACCTTGTCAACGGCCTTGCTGAAGTCCATGTAGACAACATCAACTGCACTGCCCTCATCTACCCTCTTGGTTACTCCTTCAAAAAACTCAATCAAGTATGTGAGACATGATTTTCCATTCACAAAGCCATGCTGACTGTCCCTAATTACTCCTTGTCTCTCTAAATGCCTGTAGATCCTGTCTCAGAATACCTTCTAACAACTTACCCACTACAGACATTAGGCTCACCGGTCTGTAGTTCCCAGGCTTTTCCATGCAGCCCTTCTTAAACAAAGGCACAACATTTGCCACCCTCCAATCTTCAGGCACCTCACCTGGTGCTTTCGATGATTCAAATATCTCTGCTAGGGGGCCTGTAATTTCCTCCCTGGCCTCCCACAATGTCCTGGAATACACTTCATCAGGTCCCAGGGATTTATCTACCTTGATGCGCTTCAAGACTTCCAGCATCTCCTTCTCTGTTATATGTACACTCTTCAAGATATCACTATTTATTTCCCCAAGTTCCCTAACATCCATGCCTTTCTCAATAGTGAATACTGATGAGAAATATTCATTTAGGATCTCACCCATCTCTTGTGGATCCGCACATAGATGACCTTGTTGATCCTTAAGAGGCCCTGTTCTCTTCCTAGTTACTCATTTGCCCTGTATGTATTTGTAGAAGCTCTTTGGATTATCCTTTACCTTATTTGCCAAAGCAATTTCGTGTCCCCTTTTTGCCCTCTTGATTTCTCTTTAACTGGTGGCACAGTGGTTATCACAGCTACCTCACAGCGCCAGGGACCCGGGTTCGATTCCTGGCTTGGGTCACTGTCTATGTAGAGTTTGCACATTCTCCCCGTGTAAGTGTGGGTTTCCTCCGGGTGCTCCGGTTTCCTCCCACAGTCCAAAGATATGGGGGTTAGGTGGATTGGCTATGCTAAATTGCCCCTTAGTGTCAGGGGAACTAGTTAGGGTAAATGCATTGGGGGTTATGGGTATAGAGCCTGGGTGGGATTGTGGTCGGTGCAGACTCGATGGGCTGAATGGCCTCCTTCTGCACTGCAGGATTCTATGATTCTATAAACTCTACTCTGACACTCTCTATACTCTTCAGGGGTCCATTTGATCCCAGCTGCCTATGCATGTCCATAAGACCATAAGACATAGGAGCAAAATTAGGCCACTCGGCCCATCGAGTCTGCTCTGCCATTCAATCATGGCTGATATTTTTCTCATCCCCATTCTCCTGCCTTTTCCCCATAACTCCTGACCCTCTTATTAATCAATAACCTATCTATCTCTGTCTTAAAGACACTCAATGACCTGGCCTCCACAGCCTTCTGCGGCAAAGAGTTCCACAGATTCACCACTCTCTGGCTGAAGAAATTCCTCCTCATCTCTGTTTTAAAGGATTGTCCCTTTAGTCTGAGGTTGTGCCCTATGTCATATGCCTCCTTCTTCTTCCTCTTGACCAGGGCCTCAATATCCCGGGTCATCCAGGGTTCCCACCTTCTACCAGCCTTGCCCTTCACTCTAAAAGGAATGTGCTCTGAGATGTGGACTATGTACAGCAGACACTTCAAAACACTGGAGAAATACCACCAGCACTATCTCTGCTAGATCCTGCAAATCCATTGGCTGGATATGAGCACCAACAACAATGACCATCTCAATGGGCTGCCCATGTCGTTCACATGCCCAAAGCAAGCTGAAGCCAACTGTCGACAACGAAAGGAGTACATGGCAATCTGGGCACCCCATCCACCCACTCTCCCAACCAACACCTGCCCCATTGGTGACAGAGACTGGAGGTCATGCATTGGACTCCTCAGTCACCTGAGAACTCAGTTTTAGTGTGGGAGCAAGTCATCCTCAACTCCTGAGGGACTGCCCAAGAAGAAGATGCCGAGAGGATATTACTAGTTTTAGAGGGAACCTAAAACTAGGGAACAGCGTTTCAAAATAAGGGGTCTCCCATTTGAAACAGAGACAAGGAGGAATTTGTTTCAGAGGGTTATTAATCATTGGAAGCTTGGGGAGATGGTGGCATGGTGGTATCATCACTGAACTAGCCCAGGCTAATGTTCTAGGGACAGGGTTCAAATCCCACCACGGCAGTTGGTGAAATTTGAATTCAATTAATAATCCGGAATGGAAGAACTCGTCTCAGTAATGGTGACCATGAAACCCTCTATCAACTGTTGTAAAAACCCATCAGGTTCATGAATGACCTTAGGGAAAGAAATCTGTCGTCCTTACTCAGTCTGGTCTCCACGTGACTCCAGGGACATAACAATGTGGTTAACTCTTAACTGCCTTCCGAGATGATGGGGAAGCCACTCACCTCAAGGGCAATTAGGAATGAGCAACAATGAGCAGCACGGTGGCACAGTGGTTAGCGCTGCTGCCTCACAGCGCCAGGGACCTGGGTTCGATTCCCAGCTTGGGTCACTGTCTGTTCAGAGTTTACATGTTCTCCTTGTGTCTGTGTAGGTTTCTTCCAGGTGCTCCAGTTTCCTCCTACAGTCCAAAAATGTGCATTGGCTATGCTAAATTGCCCCTTAGTATACTGGGATGCATAGGTTAGAGGGATTAGCAGGGTAAATATGTGGGATTACAGGGATAGGGCCCAAGTGGGATTGTTGTCGGGGTAGATTTGATGAGTCAAATGGCCTCCTTCTGCACTTTATATTGTTATTTCATAGAATGCCTAAACATTGAAATACTGGGGGCTTGTAAGAAAGGTACGGCAATCATCACGGTTGATTTTGATATGCATATAGACTGGATTAATCAAATTAGCCTCCAGGGAAAATTCATTGAATATATTAGAGATTGTTTCTTGGGGCAATATGTTGTGGAACCAACCAGATAGCAGGCTATTCTGGATTTGGTATTGTTAATGAGCAGGAATTAATTAATGATCCTGTAGTTAAGGATCCTCTCGGCAAGAATGATCATAGTATGAATAATTCAAAATTCAGCTTGAGTGTGAGAAACTGGAGTCTCACACTTGCATTCTGAAGTTAAACAAAGGTAATGTAGGCATGAGGACAGACTGGTGGACTGGGCAGGAAGGCTAAAACGTTGATGAGCAGTGGCAATCATTTAAGATATTCAATTCCTCCCAACTTAAATATTTCCAGAGAGGAAATTAAAGACAACATAAAGACAAAAACTAAGGCTACTTTTCTGTCATAATTTGCCGTTGATCTTCTTATTACATTTTTAGTAAACCATTCAAATGTGCGCAACACTTGTGCCAGCAGCAAGTACCTGTGCGTTTTCCTTGTCGACAACAGCCCAAGTCTACCTGTCATTTCAGACGTTACAACAAATACACAAACTTTGGTTTGACATTGTGTGGTCAGGAGACATGGAGATAATTTTACTCAATTGAAGAGTGCAGCTTGGATCAGCTCTACTGCCAGATTCTCTCATTAAAAATCTTTAAAGGTTTCCCAATCTTCCAGACAAAAACCAAGGCATACCATATTGCAAAGGCCAGTGGCAGGCTGGAAAATTGGGAAACGTTTAAAGATGAACAAAGGGTTACCAAAATGTAATAAAAAGATCAAAGGTAAATTATGAAAGAAAGCTAGCACAACATATAAAAACAGACAGCAAAAGCTCCTATTAGTATATAAAAGGGAAGAGAGCAGCTAAAGCGAATGTTGCTCTTTTGGAGGATGAGACCGGGGAGTTAAGAGTGGGGAACACAGAAATGGCAGAGACACTAAATCAATACTTTGTCTCAGTTTTCACGCTGGAGGACACGAGTACCATCCCAATAGTAACAGCTAATGCAGAGATAATAGAAAGGGAGGAACTTAGAGCCATCATCATCAATAGGGAAACAGTACTCAACAAACTATTGGGATTGAATGCCGACAGGTTCTGATGGCTTACCTCCCAGGGTATTAAAGGAAGTGGCAGCTGAGATAGTGGATTCATTGGTTATAATATTCCAAAATTCACTGGGTGCAGGAAAGGTTCTGGTGGATTGGGAAAATGCTAAATGTAACACCCCTTATACAAAAAGAGAGGGAGGCAGAAAGTACAATGTTGTAGACCAGTTAGCTTAACACCAGTGTTAGAATCCATTATTATGGGAGTAATAAGCAGACATTTGGAAAGTCAAAAAGCAATCCGTCAAAGTCAGCATGGTTTTCTGAAAGATAAATTGTGTTTGACTAAATTTGTTCCAGTTCTTTGGAGATGTAACAAACCAAGTGGATAATGGGGATTCTGTAGATGTCATATATCTGGACTTCAGGAAGGTGTTTGATAAGGTGCCACACAGAAAATTAATACATAAGGTAAGATCACAGAGGGTTGGGGTAATGAATTAGCTTGGATAGGTTGGCTAACTGACAGAATGTGTAGTTGCCGGCATTGGACTGGGGTGAACACAATAAAGTTTTAACAACACCAGGTTAAAGTCCAACAGGTTTATTTGGTAGCAAATACCATTAGCTTTCGGAGCGCTGCTCCTTCGTCAGATGGAGTGGATATCTGCTCTCAAACAGGGCACAGAGACACAAAAATCAAGTTACAGAATACTGATTAGAATGCGAATCCCCACAGCCAGCCAGATCTTAAAGATACAGACAATGTGGGTGGAGGGAGCATTAAGCACAGGTTAAAGAGATGTGTATTGTCTCCAGACAGGACAGCCTGCAAGTCCAGGAGGCAAGCTGTGGGGGTTACTGATAATGTGACATAAATCCAACGTCCCGGTTTAGGCCGTCCTCATGTGTGCGGAACTTGGCTATCAGTTTCTGCTCAGCGACTCTGCGCTGTCGTGAAGGCCACCTTGGAGAACGCTTACCTGAAGATCAGAGGCTGAATGTCCGTGACTGCTGAAGTGCTAACTGACAGAAGACAGACAGAGTTGGGATAAATAGGTATTTTTCTGGTTGGCAAGGTGTAACCAGTGGTTAGCACTGCTGCCCGACAGCACCAGGGACCCGGATTTGATTCTGGCCTTGGGTCACTGCCTGTGTGGAATCTGCATGTTCTCCCAGTGTCTGCATGGGTTTCCACTGGGTGCTCCAGTTTCCTCCCACTGTCTGAAAAACATGCTGGATTGGCCCTGGTAAATTGCTCCATAGGGTCCAAAGATGTGTAGGTTAGGGGGACCAACCATGGGAAGTGTGTGGGGTTATGGGGATGGGGTAGGGGGGAGAGGGCCTGAGTAAGATGCTCTGTCAGAGAGATGGTGCAGACTCAATGGCCGAATAGCCTCTTCTGCACTGTCAAGATTAATTGTATGTATAGTGGTGTGCCACATGGTTCAGTCCTTGGGCTCTAACTATGTACAATCTATATTAATGACTTGGACACAGGGTTAAAAGGTACTACAGCCACATTTGCAGATGACACTAAAATAAGTGGGACAGAGTATAAAAGTAAGCAAGTGTTGCTGCAAATGTACAAGGCATTGGTGAGACCGCACCTGGAGCACTGTCTACAGTTTTGGTCCCCTTATCTGAGGAAGGATTTAGTGGCATTGGAGGTGGTTCAGAGGAGGTTCCCTAGATTGATTCCAGAGATGAGGCGTTTGTCTTATGAACAGAGATTGAGCAGTTTAGGCCTATACTCTCTAGAGTTTAGAAGAATGAGGGGAGATCTAATTGAGGTATATAAGGCAATAAAAGGTATTGGACAAAGTAGACGTGGAGCGGGTGCTTCCTCTTGTGGGGCAATCTAGAACAAGAGGTCATACTTCTAGGATAAGGGATGGCAGATTTAAAGTACGATGAGGAGAAATTACTTCTCTCAAAGCATGGTGAATCTGTGGAATTCATTACATAGAACAGTACAGCACAGAACAGGCCCTTCGGCCCACAATGTTGTGCCGAGCTTTATCTGATTGTGATGGATGCCGGGACATTGAGTAAATTTGAGGAGATGACAGATTTTTAATTAGTAATGGGTTGAAGGGTTATGGAGAACGGGCAGGAAAGTGGAGTTGAGGCCTATGAGATGAGCCATGATCATACTGAATGGCAGAGCAGGCTCGAGGGGCTGAATTGCCTACTCCTGCTCCTAGTTCTTATGCTCCCAATGTCGGGCTGGTCAGTGATGCCCACATCCCATGAAAGAAAGAATTAAAAATATCCCAGACAGCAGTGGAGGCTGGATCATTAGGTATATTCAAGACCGAGTTACACAGAATTTTGAACTACGAGGGCGATGGTGGGGCAGGCAGGAAAGTGGAGTTAAAGGTCACAGTCAGATCCATCATAATTGTATTGAATGGTGGAGCAGACTCGAGGGACCAAGCGGCCGACTCCTGCCATTGCTTGCATTAAAATTGAACGCATTCAGGTTCTGAATACTTATACAAGGGCTTTGTATAAATCTTCCACACCCCCCGCCCCCCCGCTTGTAGTCTAGCTTTCCTGGGACAAAAGCCAGTATTCCATTAGTACTTGTCCACCAGCCTTTAGTGATGTGTGTACATAAACATCCATACCTCTGAGGAATTTATAAAGGAGGAACAAATTTGTTTATTCTTGGATGCAAAATGAATGGCCTCAATTTCCCACACTGAACTAACTCCATGTCGCAGTTAGGGTGGCACATTGGTTAGCATTGCTGCCTCTCAGCACCAGGGACCTGGGCTTGATTCCCAGCTTGGATCACTGTCTGTGTGGAACTTGCACATTCTCCCTGTCTTTGTGGGTTTCCTCCGGGTGCTCCGGTTTCCTCCCACAGTCCAAAAGACGTGCTGGTTAGGGCGCATTGGCTGTGCTAAATTCTCCCTCGGTGTACCCGAACAGGCGCCAGAGTGTGGCGACTAGGGAATGGGGACAGCAAGCTTACTCGGCCCAGGACAGTGATTCAAGCTGGGAATTGATCGTGGGTCCCTGGCGCTGCGAGGTAGCAGTGCTAACTACTGTGACGCCCCACGTTAATGTGAATGTAAGCTTAAACTTTAGACAACTATTTGTATTGCCATCTGTCTCCCACCTGCACTACTTGCTGTGTCCCTCAACTTGGTTTAATCTTCAAACTTGAATATATAATTCTCGATTCCTTTATGTCAAGTTATTGATAAATATGGGGAAAAGCTATACCTTTAGTGTACATCACTGGGGAACGCCACTGTCACATCCCAACCGAGCAGTTCATCTTTTGCATCACCTTACAGAAGTCCAGATAATACTCATAGATAAACCTGAATCCACCAAGTTGTGGTGTAACCCTGTCATCCTGAACATTTAAATAAAACTTGCTCTAATGTTATGACGTCGCTTACAGAAAGTACAAGCCGACACAGGTAGAAAAAAAACTGGTTTATTTTAGAGAAAAGGGAACAATCACAGCTCAGTAATTAAAGCATTCAAACAAAATCTTCAACTCGAAGTGAAAGTGGAGGCACTTCATTTAAAACTGATGCTCGTGCAGTCGATCTTTCAGGCTCACACAGAATCATTATATCCCTGTCCGAGAACCAAAACCTGTCTTTGGAAAGAGGAACACTGACATTGCTGTTTGTCTGCTGGGATAAGCCAGTGAGTGGCAGTGTAAGAAACAGCAACAGTTGCCCAAATCCCCCAAAGCACCTGGATATGGTCAGTCCAAGCAGACTCTAAAAGAAGCCTCCGGGAGAAAAGGAGTTTCTGCTCTGAACTGACTTTGTACTGAGACACTCTTAATTGTGGGTCACTCACCTTTCAAATGAACCAAGGGTTTTAATTACGTAGTTTCCCTGTACTGAAAATAGCATGGATGGCATACAAACTTATATGGACTCGAAATATGATTAACTTCTAATAAATTCCCAATTGATTTTTTAAAAAAGTGCACTGGCCTTGTTGGAATATTTCACCCCCACCCTGGATAACTTAAAAAATAAAAGGGCTCTCAATTGTGGCCCCACCTTAACTGCACTTGATTCTCAGTGTGGAAACAGGATGCAACTTGTCCAAGCCTGGCTGCCAGTACCTGCATCCGGAAGGGAGATGTGCCAGGAGTCAAAGCACATCAAGTTTTAACATTGAGCATGTGACACAGGTATAAAAGTCTTCCCTCTGCCAGTATCCCCAGCTAGGAGGCTGGGCACTCAAGTTAAACATTATACGAGATGAAGGATTAGAGGTGAAAAAACCCCCCCACATCTCGAAGTATTTTAAAAATGAGAATCAGTGTACATTGAACTTTAACCGGTGTGCAAAAAAAAAACTGACTAATAAGCTGTACCTCGACCAAGTCCTTCAAGCAAGCAAAAGCACAAAGTAAGGAAACCCTTATTAAGTGTCAAGCAGGCTGTTTTAGGAAACACAGGCAGTTTGTTTACACAGAGAGCCATACTGGGTCACCTCTCCAACGTGGAGTGGTAGCTAGTTCCACCCACACTGCACTGAATTTGATTAAAGTTTTAATTATTTATTGTCACAGGTAGGCTTACGTTAACACTGCAATGAAGTTGCTGTGAAAATCCTCCAGTCGCCACACTCCGGCACCTGTTCGGGTACACGCAGGGAGAATTTGGCACGGCCAATGCATCTAACCAGACGCCTTTCGGACTGTGGGAGGAAACCGGAGCACCTGGAGGAAACCCACGCAGACACGGGGAGAATGTGCTGACTCCACACAGACAGTCACCCAAGCCGGGAATCGAACCCGGGTCCCTGGCGCTGTGCGGCAGCAGTGCTAACCCACTGTGCTGCCTTCTAATTTATTTAATTCTGGTTGAAGGACAGCAACTCTTCCCCCTTGCTTTTGGGGTTGTGCTTTGCAGCATTACCTTAGCAATGCAACAGATGAATGCCGATAACACTGTATCCTCGCTCATAAAAAGGTGCTGACTCATTCTGTGCAAGGGTCATAAGGACTGAAAAATAAAACATGCCCTCAAAGTTCATTGCTCTTGTACTCCAACTCATCTATAACAGCATCTAGCTGCAAGTGAAATGTCCCGAGCAATTTGTACCGACTGTCTGGTAGAACACTTTGCACTGATTTCCCCTCAACAGCATTACATTTAAGTGACCATTACTTAAATGGAAGCCAAGACATCAAGGGCAGGATTTTCCAGCCACGCTCACCCAAGGCCAGGAAATCCCGCACGAGGTCAAAGGGTTTTTGCGTGGTCCGTGTCCCGCCCGCTATGATTCCAGTGGCGGGTGGGACGGGAAAATTCCACCTCAAGTCTTGGAATGTGACTTAACCACCGCGATTGGGTGAAATAAGTCATAAAGAGTTTGATTCTTATCCCATTCAACCACGCACGCGAACTTCCAGCAGGAATTACTACATAGCAATCAGAAGCAAGAATGCAAGCCGTTTCCCCAGTCCTGTCCCGGGGAGCCCTCCCACCTCAACGAAGGTCAGTTAATTCAGCACAGACTGGAGACCAACCTTGGACTTTTGAGTCTACGTGGCCCTGCGTAGCAGTGTGCTTAGGCAAAAGGGGGCAGGAGGGGGACAGCAAATATCTCTGTAAATACACGGGTCACACCACAGCTCAATGCAAGTGAAAAAAAAAAAGTTTGTAGAATATGTTCAAACTAAACAACCAGGAAGTGTGTTGAAGGACCTGCACGGAAGAAAAAAAAATCTGGCAGCTCTCATCACACACACTCCTTTAGTGTGACTCACAAATAGGGCTTCAGGATTACTCAAACATGAAAGCCTAGATAAAAATTAAAAACCAAATCTCCTGTCAGAGTAAATCAACTGTATGAGGAAAAGCAAGCAATTATTTGCATCCAGTACTTAAAATGTGAAATACACAGGGTTTTGCAGCTACAGAAATGAAAGTTATGACCATAAACTGACTCACTGAACAATTACATGCCTCGTCACTAAACTCACACCCAGCTAACATGGTAGGTTCCTCCAATTCTTTTAAGTAAAAATCAATGGATTGGTGAGCATTAATTGTTCCTGTCCAGAAATAGATCACTGGCGTTGTTGCTATAGAAAGTTCTGGTGTTGGTTTCATTGCCAGTAATACGTTACCTCCAATTCCAAACTCACTGTGCTGGGACAGACTAGAAAATAAGCTAGCTACTCAAAACAAAATAACTGAACTTGTGTGTGTAACCATCACCTTCCTCCACATGCTGCCTGATTTGTGCCATCAAATACCATACTCCATACTGCGAAACAGCAACGTTAAACATCCTACGCAAGACTGTTCCAGTGTCCCCACATTCAGGTTGGAATGTGAAAGATTTCCCCGGATCACCTCTTCTTAAAGCCATACTTTTTCCTTTCGTAGAACAGGTCAGTTTTCGAACTGCCAAGGTTGACGATTTTTGGACATCCATCTCTCTGGGAGGCAGAAATTAAAAAGGGTAAGCAGTGCCAGAGAGAAAAAACTTCAGTATTCAGACAATCGACCTGCCAAACGAGCACACATTCAGCGGAAAGATCCCAGGTTTGATGCATTTAAGTGTTCGATTTGATCGTGGCCTCAACTCCTCTTTAGGCCACAAAGCCCAACCCCTCTGTCAATCAGAAATCTGTCTCACCCAGCCTTCAATGACCCACAGCTCGCTGGGGAAGAGAATTCCAGACTAAAGACCCTCAGAAAATATGTCTCCTCATCCCCCGTCAGAAATAGAGGCCCCTTATTTTTAAACTGTGTCTCCTAATTCTAGACTCTTCCACAGGGGGAAACATCCTCTTAGCATCCACCTTGCCAAGTCCCCTCAGGATCTTCTTGTTTCAATAAGATCACCTTCCATTAGTATGGAGCGGCATGGTGGCACAGTGGCTCGCACTGCTGCCTCAGAGCGCTAGGGACCCGGGTTTTGATTCCTGGCTTGGGTCACTGTTTGTGTGGAGTTTGCACATTCTCCCCATGTCTGCGTGGGTTTCTTCCGGCTGCTCTGGTTTCCTCCCACAATCCAAAGATGTGCAGGTTAGGTGGATTGGCCGTGCTAAAATTGCCCCTTAGTGCCAGTGGGACTAGCTAGGGCAAATGCATGGGGTTATGGGAATAGGGTCCGAGTGGGATTGTGGTCGGTGCAAACTCGATGGGCCGAATGGTCTCCTTCTGCACTGTAGGGATTCTATAACCAAAATATAGGAAAATTATGAAGTTGTGAACTTTGATAGGAAGAATAAAAGAGCTGAGTATTATTTAAATGGAGAAAGACTGCAGAAAGCTGCAGCACAGAGGGAGCCAGGGCTCCCTCTTTGTAAATCACAAAATGGTAGCACGCAAGTACAGCAGCGATCGAGAAGACAAAATGGAATTTTGGTCTTTATTTCAAAGAAACTGGAGTATATAAAGGAAATCTTGCTAAAACTTTACAAGGCACTAGTTAATCCACACCTGGTATACTGTGAACAGTTTTGGTCCCTTTATCTAAGAGAAAATACACTGGCATTGGAGGCAGTCCAGAGAAGGTTCACTAGGTTGATCCCGGAGGGATTTTCTTATAAGGAGAGGTTGAGTAAGTTGGGCCTGTACTCATTGGAGTTTGGAAGAATGAGAGGCGACTTTATTGAGACACGTTGGATGCTCAGGGGGCTTGATAGGGTAGATACTGAGAGGTTGTTTCCCCTTGTAGGAGTGTTTAGGACCAGAAGGCATAATCTCAGAGTAAGGGAGTCGCCCATTTAAGACAGAGATGAGGAGGAATTTGTTCTTTGAGGGTAGTGAATCGGTGGAATTCTTTACCGCAGAAGGCCGTAGAGGCTGGGTCGTTAAGTATGTTCAACGCTGAGACAGACATTTTAATCAGTAAGGGAATCGAGGGTTGTGGGGATAAGGTGGGAAAGTGGAACTGAGGATTATCAAATCAGACCAGTCATGATCTCATTGAATGGTGGAACAGACTCAATGGGCTGAAGATCTACTTCTGTTCCTACGTCTTATGGTGATTCTTCTAAATGAGTCTCGATCCAACCTGCTCAACATTCTCTAATGATTTCTGCCTGAAAGTGAGGCTGGACACTGGAGGACTGGCAGCCAATATTCTCTGGCTACACCCACACTTTTGGCATCCCTCAGGGAAAGGCCGGGGGGGTGGGGGGAAATCTTTCCAAGTTGCAAAAGGCAAGAGCTGTAAAACTAAGTTGTTGCATTTATAAGAATGTATATATCTGAAATTTCCCTTCAACTAATCAGATGCTTGAACTGGGTCTAATTTCTGATGGTACAGTTTGTATTGTTTGTACTGGTTGCCAGTAAACAAGTAGATTATACTTTTTGATTGTTACACTGTCTTAGCCTTAGAGGAAATTCTCTTCAAACTTACATCTTTCTCCTGGATGGTGCACTCCTTGCAGTAATAGGCATCGGATACACCCGGGCCACCGCAGATCACGCACCGCCCTTGGTAGGACCCATAGTTACATTCATCACAGATACGGACTAGCGTGCATGGCCTGACGTAGGAGTCGCAGATCACACATTTACCGTCACCTAAAAGGGAAGGCAATCAGAAAAAAACAAATATGAATTCATGTAGGACATTTCAAAGTGCTTTAGAATGAAAGAATTGCTTTTGAACTACAATCATTATGTAGATAAACATGGCAGTCCATTTGTACACAGCAAGGTTGTACAAACAGCGAATGAGATAAGTGATCAGTCTGCCAGTTTTAGTGATGTTGGTTTGTTAGCCAGCAAACCAGAACTGTCCATTCGTCTTTGAATAATAACATTATAGCAATGGTTAGCACTGCTGCCTCACAGCACCAGGGACTAGGCTTCAATTCCAGCTTTGGGTCACTGTCTGTGTGGAGTTTGCACATTGATCCCCCTTTTTGTGTGGGTTTACTCCGGTTTCTTCCCAATTCCAAGAATGTGCAGGTTAGGTGGATTGGCCATGCTAAATTGCCCCATATGTCCCAGGATTTGAAGGTTAGATGGCTTAGCCAAGATAAATGTGGGTGGGTGAGGGGGGTTACGGGGATTGGGGGGGGGGGGCAAAAGGGCCTGAGTAAGGTACTCTGTCAGAGAGAGTTGGCGCAGTAGCCTCCTTCTACACTCTAGAGATTCTATAATAAAGTGGGCTAGCATACCAACAGCAGAGTTCTGGATGAGTTCAAGCTTGAAGGTTGTAGACGAGAGGCTGGCCAAGGGAACACTGGAGGTAGAAGTTTCAGCAGCAGATGGCGGAGGCAAGGCTGCAGGTGAGAGATCCTCATAACTTCCTCCAGTCTTCAACACTGGCTTCATGTGTCCACCAACTCAATTTGTCCCACCATCAATGGCTGTGCCTTCAGCTGTGCAGGTCCTAGGAGCAAGAAATGCTGGCCTCGCCAACGAGCCCCATATCCACGATGACAAAAAAACTCTCTGGAATTCTCCCCCTGCATCTCTGTCTCATCACCTCCAGTTCCTCCTTTAAATCCTTTCATAAAACCTATGCCCTTTGTCCAAACATTTAGTCCTACTGGCCCGGATATTTCCTTCTTTGTCTTCGGTGAAGAGCCTCGAGATATTTTCCTGTCCAAAAGGAGATATATAAACTCTGGTTGTTGTAGCTTACATTATTCTCAAGTCCTGTAGTAGGAGCTTGAAGCAAAGACCCTTTGACCCAGAGATGGAATGTTATCAGTGAGCTGAACTTACTCTATAATCAAGGATTTGATTCTGAAAATAAGATGGAAAGCAGACGGAGCAGGGAACATACCTTATCTGGACTTTTCTTTGCTGGTTTCTATGACCTAGACCAATATGTTGGCCTACTTAAAATAAAGGGTAGCTCAAATAAAATGGAGCCGAGTAAATGTTTTTCTCACAGATCGAGTGTCTTTGGAACTCTCTTCCTGAAAAGGTTGTGGAAGCGGAGTCTTTGAACATTTTAAAAGGCAGAGGAGGATAGATTCTAGGTTAGCAAGGGGGTAGGCAGGTCACTATCGGATTAGCTACGAGCTTATTGAATGGTGGAGCAGGCTTGAGGGGCTAAATGACCATCCAAACATGTGTAGGTTAGGTTGATTGGCCATGCTAAAATTGCCCCTTAGTGTCCTGAGATGCGTAGGTTAGAGGGATTAGCAGGTAAATATGTGGGGATATGGGGGATGGGCCTGGGTGGGATTGCGGTTACTGCAGACTCGATGGGCCAAATGGCCTCTTTCTGCACTGTAGGGTTCCTATGATTTCTATGACCTAATCCCCCCACTCCTTATTCGTATGGTCACAGTGCCTTTCCGATTAGCCGAAAAAAAGTTAACAATTACCACAGCTGGTTGGCATGTAACTTCAATATTCATATTTACACTAGTATGTGAGTGAACTTTTACTTTTTGATGCATTTGTAGGCAAAATGGTAGGACAAAAGAGAAGAATGCAAGTGTTTTTTGCTCAGTGATTGCTTTACTCCTTTGGTTACTGTGGAGATATTGCTTAAGTATACTGCTTAAGTAAATATACTGTATACAAGTATATTTACTTGTATTGTGTGTTTTAGACGTGCATTTTTTCTATTAAAATTAGTGTATGCACGATCACCAGAGCCAATCCTGCGACTAGTCAGAAATTCCCACTGAACATTGCACTAGGCTATTTACAAAGCAGTTACAGGACACAAGCAAGCTATTTGTTCCAACAGATTGGCGCTGGCGTTTACATACCACGTGAACCTCCTCCCACCCCTCTTCATCTAACCCCATCAACACATCCTTCAGTCACTTCCTCCCACGTGTTTACCCAGCTTCCCCTTGGAATGTGTCTATTCCAATCGCTTCGACCCACTCCCTGTGGTGGTGAGCACCACATTGCCACCACTCTCCGGGTAAAGGCGTTTCTCCCGAATTTCATTTTGGATTTATTAGCAGCTATTTTATATTTATGGCTTCCAATGCCTGCAAATTGAAACAACTTGTCTAAATTTGCTCTATCAAACCTGTTCATAAACCTTGACAACTTCCATCAGGTCATCCCTCTTACCCAGAGCAGGAAATCCGCCATTTCACTTACAGAGGATGAGCACAAAATGGAGAACATTCTGAATGATTACATCCTACAAATATTCAATGGGGAATGTATGAACAACTTTCACTCTACAGTCAGATAGCCAAAGCATAATTATTGACTTTGACGGGCTTTAAAGGGCTCTAAACTAATAAAGCTGCAAGGAGCCAAAGTATTTATCCAAGGGTGAGAAAATGTGAGCAGACATGCCAAATGCTGAAGGAATGGCCGGTTCTGGGAAGGCTGGTGAGGGGCTCATATTTAACAAGGTGAACACAAACAGAAACAGGCAACTACAGATCCATTGGGAACAAAATCAGAAAAAAAGACTAGAAACAAATCCGGTTTGGTCAACATCTCTGCAGAGTATTATGATGAGTCAACAATATGCAGAACCTGTCAGGGCTGGTACTTTTTTAAAAAGCAGATAACAGCATTTAAAAACAAATAGAATCAAGGGAAGGCAGGGTGGGATGGGGAGGAGTGGAGAAAAGAATCTACACACACGTTCACAAATCGTTTGTAAATGGAGTCAGAGAAATGGCCGAGACGATTTTTTCACATCAGATGACAGAAAGAAGCACAGAAGAAGTTATTCCCTCTACCGGATTTTGCCTCCTTTGCACTCCATAAGCCTAACCCTTTGACCAAGCAGTGGTTTAGCACTGCTGCCTCAGCACCAGGGACCCGGGTTCGACTCCGGGCTTGGGTCACTGCCTGTGTGGAATCTGCACACTCTCCCCGTGTCTGCGTGGGTTTCCTTCCACAGTCCGAAAGACGTGCTGGTTAGGTGCACTGGCCATGCTAAATTCTCCCTCAGTGTGGCCGAACAGGAGTGTGGCAACTAGGGGATTTTCACAGTAACTTCATTGCAGTGTTAATGTAAGCCTACTTGTGACACTAATAAATAAAATAAAGCCAGTAGCCACCTGCCCTAACATTTCGATAAAAGCAAATTACTGCGGATGCTGGAATCTGAAACCAAAAGAGAAAACGCTGGAAAATCTCAGCAGGTCTGGCAGCATCTGTAAGGAGAGAAAAGAGCTGACGTTTCGAGTCCAGACGACCCTTTGTCAAAGCTAAAAAACGTCAGAGAGTTCCAAAGGCTTTGACAAAGGGTCGTCTGGACTCGAAACGTCAGCTCTTTTCTCTCCTTACAGATGCTGCCAGACCTGCTGAGATTTTCCAGCATTTTCTCTTTTGGTTTGCCCTAATACCTTCTTTATGTGGTTCAGTGTCAAATTCTGCTTTAGAATGTTCCTGTAAAGTGTCTTACACATTTGATTATGTTACGCTGCTATAAAAATACAAGTTGTTCAGAATAGATGAGGCAGCAAGAGCTATGTCAGGCCTCGAACACTGGGGAATGAGGCAGAACAGGGTGGGGTCCAACAGTCCAAAAAGTAACATGATAGACACAGACTCCTCTGTAAGAAAAGGCTATTCTGACAAAGGGACCCCATTTCAAGTGTTAACCCACGATGTTCAATCCAAGTCACCTGCGTCCCTGGATGCTCTAGTTAAGGTCTGAAGTTATTAAAGACAATATCAAGACTGGAAGCCTACTATGGAAAGATAGGGTGATGTGCCTTAAGTGTTGAGCTCAACTAGAATAGTGTGTAGAATGCCAAATATAGAAACATAGAAAATAGGTGCAGGAGGAGGCCATTCGGCCCTTCCAGCCTGCACAACCATTCAATATGATCATGGTTGATCATACACTTTTAATGTCCCATTCCTGCTTTTTCTCCAAACCCCTTGATCCCTTTAGCCACAAGAGCCACGTCCAGCTCCCTCTTGAACATATCTAATGAAGTGGCCCCAGCAGCTTTCTGTGGTAGAGAATTACACAGGTTCACAACTTTCTGAGTGAAGAAGTTCTCCCTCATCTCTCCCTCATCCCTATTCTTCGACTGTGACCCCTAGTTCTGGACTTCCCAAACATCAGGAACACTCTTTCGCATGTAGCCTGTCCAGGCCCATCAGGATTTTATATGTTTCTATGAGATCCCCTCTCATTCTTCTAAAGTACAAGCCCAGTCAATCCAGTTTGTCTTCATATGTCGGTCCTGCCATTCCGGGAATCAGTCTGGTGAACCTTCGCTGGACTCCCTCAGTAGCAAGAATGTCCTTCCTCAGACTAGGAGACCAAAACTGCACACAATACTCAAGGTGTGGCCTCACCAAGGCCCTGTATAACTACAGCAAGACATCCCTACTCTTGTACTCAAAATCCTCTCGCTATGAAGGTCAGCATGCCATTAGCTTTCCTCACCGCCTGCTGTACCTGCATGCCAACCTTCAGCGACTGTTCCACCATGACACCCAGGTCACGTTGCACTTCCCCTTTTCCTAAACTGCCACCATTGAGATAATAATCTTCCTTCCTGATAGAGATCAAAGTGGAAACTCAACTTGCTGTGATTAGCATACCGAATTAATAACTATCCTGCTCCACATTCGGCATTTAACAATCCAGAAAATATCCCAGGGAGGGTTCAGACTTTTTTTTGCATAATGTTCGGAGATCGGCCATTCCTCTGTTGCTCAGAAGCAAATAAGAGTTTTATGCAAAACATGCCTCTCTGGAATTGTGACTGTAAACCAACTGAGTAACGAGGGAAAATTATTAGCAAGTCTTATGAAATTTAAAAGGCTGCTAACATTAGTGCATTTGTCCTATCCACACAAGCAATAGGAACACAACAGCGATATTAACAAGGGGGAGACGGTGCCATAGTGAAAATGTCACTGGGCTGGTAGTCCAGAGGTCTGGGCTAATGTTCTGAGTAAGAAGTTTAACAAGCTTTCAGAAGCTTAACAAGCTTTCAGAAGCTTTAAGAAGCTTTCGGAGCTCCAAGCCCCTTCTCGAGAAGGGGCTTGGAGCTCCGAAAGCTTGTGTGGCTTTTGCTACCAAATAAACCTGTTGGACTTTAACCTGGTGTTGTTAAACTTCTTACTGTGTTTACCCCAGTCCAACGCCGGCATCTCCACATCATGTTCTGAGGACAAGGGTTCAAATCCCACCACAGCAGGTGGAATTTAAATTCAATTAACAGTCTATAGTCTCAGTAACACGACCGTGAAATCATTGTCGATTGCCATCCTTTACCCACGAGTCCAGGCCCACAGCAATGTGGTTGACTCTTAACTACCCTCCAAAATGGCCGAGCAAGGTCAACTTGGGGATGGGCAACAAATGCTGGCCTTTCCATCAACACCCACATGAAAGAATTAAAAAACATGAATGGATGAATTAATGTTTGTGTCGGCCTTTCATTAGTGCTAAGAGCCGAGCATCCAAAAACATTAATTCGTCTGCTTACTCCACATTAGCTGACTGACCTGCTGAGTATTTCCAGACAGATTTGCAGCATCTACAGTTTAAAGTTGTTTACGTTGATTCTAACAGTCAATTATGGGGGTGGCGTAGTGGCACAGTGGTTAGCATAGTGTACCCAAACAGGTGCCGAAGTGTGGCGACTAGCGGATTTTCACAGTAACTTTATTGCAATGTTAATGTAAGCCTACTTGTGACACTAATAAATAAATTTTTAAAACTTTAGACTTTAATTAATTTAAACTCAGCTTTTTCAAATGGAAAGCATTTACTCTCTTTCAACAACTCCAAACCATTTAAGCCAGGACAAAATGAGTCCTAAGTAGCAGCTAACTTTTTCCTTAAACTTCCTTCTTTGTCCCAAATTCCAAGTGCTACTTTGGTCTATTTAAAAATGTATTTATAGGATGTGGGCAGGGCTGGCCAGCATTTATTGCCCATCCCCAACTGTCCCCGAGAAGGTGGTGGTGAGCCGCCGCCTTGAACCACCACAGTCCCTGTGGTGTAGGTACACTCTCAGTGCGGTTCGGGAGTTCCAGGATTTTGATCTGGTGACAATGAAGGAACGGTGATATATTTCCAAGTCAGAATAGTGAGCGACTTTGAGAGGAACTTCCAGGGAGGTGGCGTTCCTATGTGTTCGCTGCCCTTGTCCTTCCAGATGCTAGTGGTTGTGGGTATGGAGGGTGCTGTCTTAGGAGCCTTGGTGAATTCTTGCAGTACATTTTGTTAGATACACACAGCTGTGCATCAGTGGCAGTGGGAGTGAATGTTCGTGGAAGGGGTACCAATCAAGTGGGCTGCTTTATCCTGGATGGTGTGAAGCCTCTGGAGTATTGTTGGAACTACACTCATCCAGGCAAGTGGAGAGCATTCCTTCACACTCCCTCTTGTTGGGGATGGTCATTACTTGGCATGTGTTTGGTGCAAATGCTGTCAGCCCAAGCCTGGATATTGTCCAGGTCTTGCTGCATTTGGACATGGATTGCTTCAGTACCTGAGGAGCTGCAAATGGTGCTTTCCTTGGGTTCAAAGAATGATGCAGCACAGGGGGCTATTTGCTCCAGCGTGTCTAGATTTTTGAGCAAGCTATCCAATTAACTCTACTCCTGTGCTCTTTCCCCGCAACATTTTAAAATGGATATCCAATTTACCTTTGCTAGTTACTGTTGAAACTGCTTCCACTACCCTTTCAGGCACTGCATCCTGGATTGTAACAACTTGCTACCAATGCAAATCATATACAATATAATCATACAATCTCTACAGTGCAGAAGGAGGCCATTTGGCCCGTCGAGTCTGCACCGACCACAATCCCACTCAGACTCTATTCCCGTAACCCCCACATATTTACCCAGCTAATCCCCCGGCACTCGGGTCAATTTAGCATGGCCAATTAATCTAACCCGCACATTTTTGGACTGTGGGAGGAAACCGGAGCACCCGGAGGAAACCCACACAGACACTGGGAGGACGTGCAAACTCCACAGAGACAGTGACCTGAGGCTGGAATTGAACCCGGGTCCCTGGCGCTGCGAGGCAGCAATGCTAACAACTGCACCACCGTGCCACCCTAAATCAACTAAATCTTGGTTAAGTCATGACTTACTCCACCAACTTGGGACCTTCAGACCTATGGAACACTTTGCAGCCTTTATTTATTCTTTCCTCCCCAATCTCTAAACTTTTAAAGCCCAATCTCCGACTTGCCTAATCATCATTCCAGCTTCACGTAGTCTGCAACCTTGGTGTTGTCCTGCACTGCAAGTCTCGTCTTCCACTTAGGTTTTTCTATCATTCTCAGGACAGCAGGCAGACTGGGTGTGATTGTGCAATTTTTGGAATCGGCTTAAGATTTAAATTCCAGTCTCTACCCTGCCTGACTGGACATTAGTTACTGGGCTTCTGCCTCAGACACATTTGCAACTTGCAAAGCAGCAAGAGCAGGCGTGTGAAAAGATCAGATCGGACTCAAATTCACAAAAGCACATCTCATCTTTGAGCTGCCCCAAATTTCTTCACGGGTAATGAATAGTCAATGCTATGTAGGCAAATGGAATCTGTTTCCATTCAGCAAGATCCTGTAAATGGACATGAAATAAAATGGCCAGCTAATGTGTTTTAATTGTGTTCAGCGAGGAATGAACATTGGGCAGAATAATGAGAACTCTCTATTTCTCTTTCAATAGTGCCATGGGATCTTTTATGTTGGCCCAAAAATGCAGATGGGACCTTGGTTTATCATCTCAACTTAATGACCGCAGCTCTGACAAGGCAGCACTCTCTCAATGTTGCACTGAAGTGTCAGCCTTGATTATGCACCAAGGTTCTGCCATGGGGTCTGAACCCACAACCTTCCAATTTAAAAGGAGCGGGAGGCTGAAGGTTAATGCTGGGGTCTGAATGGTGGAATCTCAGTCTGAACTGTGATACTAGGATTACACTGCCTGTCAGATAAGGTAGGCTTGAATCAATTGTTCATCTCCTTTCCCCAGAATAAAGGGAAAGTTGATTATAAACAGATTCATGGAGATTAGACATTGTGTTAATATCTCAACGATCTGTAAATCAGTTGGACAGTGCTTCCGAAAGCTTTCACTGCATAAAAAAAGAAATCAAACATTAGCCCCTTTACTGAAAGAGGAGTGGAATTTTCCATTTCTGCATTCCAAGGATTTCCACAGCTGGCCCGGAGCTGCTCCTTTCCATCACTGGTATTGCTATGCAAACACAACACTTGGGAACTCACGCGCACGTCCTGCCAGCTTGCTTTTTCAAATGAAAAATGAAGAGCCAATTCTTCCAAAGTGGCGCTTCCCCAGTCCTGGAGTATTTTAAACGAATGTTAACTCCAAGATCAGGTAAACCTTGTACAGGCCCCTTGTTGGAACGCTGTGCCAGCAAGGCGGTCTGCTCCAGAGTTATCAATCTGCCTTTCCCCTTCTTAAGAGTTTTGAAGCTTGCTTTCTAACAACTTTTGTCTTTACATTCCCACCTGCCTCATCGCTCACCTCCTTCAGGTATTCTGACGTTCTCCACCCAGCACATCTTCCGTTATTAACTCTTATGGTCTCACACTAACAATTTCTCCAAATTGACCACCTCCTCTTATCACCTAAACACCTCATACTTGCATTTGTGCAGGTACCTGTGTGTTCTAATGTACGTATGCTTTTCCCTTTTTTCCTGTTCATTTATTGATTGTTGTGCATCTATTATATCCTCTGATTTTAATGAAGAAACCTCAATGCGTATTACGTTCTCTGTTCTTTCTATCGATGGTGCTGAGTGCTTCCAACAGCTGCGGTCTTTTGATTCTTCCCCTTACATGTTTTTGTCTCTGCCCCTCTCACATTGGATGTGTTAACTTTCAGATGGGAGGTTAATCAGAGGTCCTGTCTGTCCGTTCAGGGGGAGCCAAAAGATTAAACGTCGCTGTTTGGAGAGAGGCAGGGGGGTGTTACCTGGTGCCCTGGCCAACATTCTTCCTTCAACCAGAACAAATTCAATTGTCATTCATCTCATTTTGTTTGTGTGACCTTGCTGTGTGCAAAGTGGATGCTTATGTTCATCTGCATAACAGTTCAAAAAGCAATGAACTGCCCGGGAAGCCTTCTGGGACATTCTGAAAATGTGAAACGCATCAGCAAAATGCACTTTCCCCCCTTTCTTTAACATGCGCTGCCCTGGGGGGACCAACATCTGACGCACATCTGCCAGCTTTCATTTCCACAGACTTTATTTTAGTGAATTGTGCTTTCAGAGAAATCTTCGACACATGCATTCTGAAAGTCCACAAAGCTCTTGAGGAAATTTATAACCAATGCGTCGTCTCTTCAACGCACGATTAGCATTAACAGTGAATCAGAGAAATGGTTCACTCTCGCCTGGGCCTGCACCCATCAAACTTCACAGAAGAAGCTAACATGACATACACCTGTTGTTGCAAGTCTCTTGTATTGGAATTTCATCTTAGCAAGGGATTCCATCTCCAATCACAACGACTACTTTCCACTTCCATTCTGCAAGTAATTTTCATCTTGATTGCCCCCCCCCCCAACGTACAGCGCCAGTGAGACAGGTGACATGCTAGGGGTCACAATTAGACTGTCAATTTTACCCATCCCCGTACATCTGTGAGCCATTACCATCAGAGAACGCTGCCGTCAGGGAGGTTAACATTGATCAGAAGTTTGCAGCAGACCGGTTCTGCCTCATTTATCAGAGATTACTGCATCAAAGGCGAACCTACAGCATTGCCTACTCGGATATGAAAACACTTGGGGGTTTTGTGGAGATGCGTTCCCAACATGAGAGGGCATGGGATAGTGTCTAACTGCTATTTAGGTGATGGAAAATAAAAAGCATCGACAAATATAGCGCGTGGCGGGAGGTTAAAGATGAGAGAGGGCAAAGAGGAAAAAGGGTGTGGTAGCGCAGTCTCAAAAATGAAAATAACCTTGACAGGCAGTGAGCTGTATCTGCATCAGTAGTTTGAGGGGTCAGGGGTTGCAGCAAGAGATGGGAGAGGAGCCAATGATTGATGGAAGATAAAAGGGATGCGGAGGAAATGGTACAGTCCGATCTAACTATGGTCAGCTCTTTGCTTTTGCATCCAAAAGCAGAAAAGCCTGTCTGTATCCTCTCCCTGTGAAACCATCTTTATAGCCTGGATTCCCATGGCACAGATACCCTCTCCCCAGTGCCAGGCAGACTGTGTGCCAGCCAATGCCACTGCTTATTTCTAAAAAGGAACATTTACTCAGGGACGGACTCAATCCCCACAGATTTATGCTACAAACGGTGGAATTCAGCCCAGTTTCTCCACAAAGTCAGCCTGAGCTTCAATCGCATCTGTAGAGAGAAATGGTAATCTATCTGGCCGTGGTACAGGAAGCAGTGAATTGAGCTCTATGTAGTAATTAGATGACGGAACTTCGAGAAATAAGAACAACTGCCAGCTTGAATGAAGTTTTGTTTTCGTCCACCAAACTCTAGCGACTTGTAATACATCACACAAAAAAGAAACCCTCTTTCAGTCCAATTTTCAGTATGTTTGCCTCCCCCTCTGATCCACACAATAAAGAAACTGAAACATTTACTCACCATCAAATAGGCAAATACAGAGAGGCTAAAGCAGGTTGCCAGCTTCCTTCTTTAGGCAATTTGGGGGGGGGGGGGGGGGGCGGAAAGAGAGAGAAAAAGGAGGGGTGGGTGGAGAGGAAGGACAAACTTTATACCATTTCCTTCATGACATCCCCAAACGCTTCACAGCCGACAGATTACTTTTAAAATGAAGTGACTGTTGTAATTTAGGCGGACAATTTACACAACAGTAAGGTTCCCCCATATAGCAATAACATAAAAACCAGAATAACGGATTCTTGTTTTAAAAAGGTTTAGCAACGAATGTTAGCCAGAAGAAGTTGCCTGCACTTCTTCGAATTGAGCTTTCTATATATATATATATATATACCCGGGAGGATAAACAAGGCCTTGGTTTAACATTTCACCTGAGAAATGGAATCGCCGAACAGTTCAGCACTGAAAAGTCAGCCTAGCTCAAGAGTGGATGCAGACGGTATAAACTTGACATTATAAAGTTGATAAGGAGGAACATTTCAGTTACCACTGATCATCTATACTGTATAGAGGAGTAACGCAGACCAGGAAGGTTTTATGCAATGTTTCCTGTCAGCTACACAGTGCAGGCCACTCGCAAGTTGTCTCCTTTAATTTTTAAGTGGATGCACACACTTGGTATCAAAGAACAAAGAAAATTACAGCACAGGAACAGGCCCTTCTGCCCTCCGAGCCTGCAACGACCATGCTGCCCGTGGTACTGCAGATTTAAGCGAACAGGCCAGAGAAATGAAAAGAATTGAGAGAGGACACTGGTCCCAAACAGGAACCAGAGTGGAGTTAATTTGAGATGGTGAGATTGGTGTCACAACTGGGATAAAAGCAGGGAGGAAGAAAAACAGAGGAGAGAGAGTCCTGGCTCACATTCTTAAATCATGAATCGACAGGATTGCAGACCACTACAATGCCTTCCACAGCTAGCCTCACAATTTGGAGAAAAGGCACAGCATTGAGTCACTGGAGTGAACACTAATGAAACATCACAGACCAGGATTATTAATTCTGCTTCTCTCTCCATAGATGCTGCTCGGTTGCTGAGTATTCCGAGCATTTGTGGTTTCTATTTCACGGAGGAACAAGTGCAAGGCTGAATGTGTGTCAACTTATTCCCAATACCTAATCCTCAACTAACATCACAGAAAAATATTCTCTCTCATCCTCACGCTGCTGTGCACAAATTAATTTCTTACATTACTACAGCGGCCATACATCTCAGTACTTCACCGGCTAGCTGGCTCTTTGGCACGAAAGACATTATATATAAATGCAAGCCTTTCATTTCTTTGGGTATTGCGTTCAATTCTGGTCGCCACATTACAGGAAGGATGTGGAGGCTTCAGAGAGGATGCAGAAGAGGTTTACCAGGATGCTGCCTGGATTGAAGGGTATGAGCTATAAGGGGAGGCTGGACAAACTAGGGTTGTTTACTCTGGAGTGGCGGAGGCTGAGGGGAGACCTGTTAGAAGGTCTATAAAATTATGAAAGGCATGGATAGGGTTGACAGTCAGAATCTTTTTCCCAGAGTTGAAATGTCTAATACTAGGAGGCACGCACTTAAGGTGAGAGGGGGAAAGTTTCAAAGGAGATGTGAGGAGCAAGTTTTTTTTTTAAACACAGCGTGGTGGGTGTCTGAAACGTGCTGCCAGGGGTGGTGGTAGAGGCAGGTGGATAAGGGCATTTAAGGGGCTTTTAGATAAGCACATGAATATGCACTGAATAGAGGGATATGGACCAAGGGCAGGCAAAAGGGGTTAGTTTAATTTGGCATCATGTTTGGCACAACATCGTGGACCGAAGAGCCTGTCCCTGTGCTGTACTGTTCTATGTTCTTTTCCTCTTCGGATAGACACAAAATGCAATGGAGGGACTAAAGGCCATCATTACCATTTCCCCCTCGATATGCAATCCAAATGTTGAGGCTGGCCTGCCTGGGGAGGTACTCGAGACCTACTATTCTACAAGGAAGTTAAGACAGGTACTGAGCAGGAAAATCATTTTGAGAAATATAGAAAGTGTACTCGATTCTAACCTATTCATTGATTCTGCTTTTGACCAGCCTGATGTGCCACAACGGGGGGTTTCTAGCCCTATTCATTCTCAAAAGGACAGAAGGGATAGGGGATTGAAAAGAAAGCAAATCAAAAAACAAAAATAAAATCATGCAAGTTTACTTGCTTGTGAAATTATGTTGTAAACCCTGGGAATATCCTTGGTTAGCTTTACTGCATCAGCAGAACAGCGTGGCAAAATTAACATTATTCTATGATTTACTAAAAGAACATTACTCTCTTGGTCAAATCCACTGTATGATTCAATGATCTTACTAGGAAGGTAGCAAGGTTACAAGTTTGTGGGGACTGTTCAACAGCATGCGCTGTGCACAAAGCAAAGTCCCTGGTGCTTCACAGGCAAGTGCAGATAAAATCTGACATTAAGCCACATAAGGAAGTGTTAGCACAGGTGACCAAGAGCTTAAATGAAATGAGCTGCATTTATATAGCACTTTTTATGACCACAGTATCTCCAAAGCACTTTACAACCAATTAGGTACTTTTGGAGTGTGGTCATTGTTATAATGCAGGAAACGAGGCAGTCAATTTGTGCACAGCAAGCTCCCACTGGCAGCAATGTGATAATGAGGAGATGCTCAGTATCAGAAGATTAAGATATAAAAATTGACCAGGACATCAACTTAACTCCCTTGCTCTTAGTTGAAATAATACTGTGGGATCTTCTATGCCCACTCAGGAGGGAAGACATAGCTCAGTCTAACGTCTCACCAAATAACGGCATCTCTGACCGTGCTGCACTCCCTCAGTACCAGGGTTCAAATTAGACAGACCTGGCAGGCAAATTCACCCTCAAAATGTCACAAGTAGCTGCCAAAAAAGCAAAAAATAGGGGCAAAAAATCCAAGAAAGTTCCCCCTCATAGAATGTCACCTATGGCCTTAGGTAACTGTCTGTGTGGAGTTTGCACTTCCCTCCTGTGTCTTTGTGGGTTTCCTCCGGGTGCTCCATTTTCCTCCCACACTCCAAAGATGTGCAGGTTAGGTGGATTAGCCAATGGGAAATGTGCAGGGTCATAGGGGGGGGGGGGGGGGGGGGGGGGTTGGGAGAGAACTGGACCTGGGTAAGACGCTCTTTTGGAGAGTTGGAGCAAACTCGATGGGCTAAAAGGCCTTCTTCTGCACTGTAGGGATTCTATGGTTCTAATGTGACGATACATTACGACTCCTCCATGGTCCAGGGCTGAGCAACTGCAGAAGGTGGTATCTTGTTGAGGGAAAAGCCATGTGAAGTTTGATTGGAGGAGCAGTGAGTGTGCAAGAGATAATCTGTGAGGAGCTGCTCTTCTGTTTTCCCTTGTGCTACTGCTCCTCCAATCACAGGTTCCCACACATCCAACTCCTCCAGAGACAGAATTGGAGAAGCATCAAGGATGAGAAGGAGAATCATATAATCCCTGGAGTGCAGAAGGAGGCCATCAAATCTGCATTGACCAGTAACCTCCCCAGGCCCTATTCCTGTAATCCCTATTTACTCTTGCTAGTCCCCTTGACACTAAGGGGCAATTTAGCATGGCCAATTAAGCTAACCCGCACATCTTTGGCGGAAACCGGAGCACCCAGAGGAAACCCACGCAGACACGGGGAGAATGTGTAAACTCCACAGTCACCTGAGGCCGGAATTCAACCCGGATCCCTGGCGCTGTGAGGCAGCAGTGCTAACCACTGTGCCACCTCGAGGGAATCTGTGATTGGAGGAACTGGACTAGCAGCATGGGAGAGACAGATTTTTCTAGCTTTAGATTCTCCTATATCTCCACCTCTCCCCAACTGGAGAGCGAGCAAGTGAGAGCAAGTATACAATTCTCTTCAGAGCAGAAGCTCAGAATTTGGGAATCAGGATAGTTGGCAGTTTTATTTCTTCATTTAGAATTACGTATTTTAAAAATCCTTTGAGGGTCATGTGTTTTTTTTTATTGAGGGGGAGGGGACAGTTTGTAGCAGTTGCTATGGAAGATGTCCTTTCTTAAATGAACAAACATTCTCCTCCTCAATTCCTATCCCTTCACCCAGTTACAACAGCCCTCCTATCTCCCTATAAAAGAAAAAGGAATGAAGAAAATTGGGATCTCCACATGACCATCAGAGAGGATCTGGAGAGAGGGAGGCCAAGGTGGCGGCAGACGCAGTACAGGTAAAGTGGCTCCGACCATGTCTAAGAGAGGGAGGGAGTGTGGACGAGAGAGAGAGAGACTCCAAATGAGGAGAAGGTGATGGGGAACAGGAGGGGGGGAAAAGAGAGAATCCTGTTGATTCAGAAGAGCCCAACTTTCCAGGCCTTGAATTTGCTTTAATATCATCCACCAGAGGATGAGGTGTGGGCCAGGGTCGAATGAACAAAAACTGTTAAACTGTTGTTGAATTCTTGGTCATCTGACCAGAATCAACTCTTTTGTTTATTTAATATTCTTTAAATTGAGTTTTTTTTAAAGTTGTCACAAGTAGGCTTATATTAACACTGCAATGAAGTTACGGTGAAAATCCCCCAGTCGTCACATTCCAGCGCTCGTTCGGGTACACTGAGGGAGAATTTAGCACGGCCAATGCAACTAACCAGCATGTCTTTCAGGCTGTGGGAGGAAACCGGAGTGCCCGGAGGAAACCCACGCAGACATGGGGAGAACATGCAGACTCCGCACAGACAGTGACCCAAGCTGGGAATCGACCCCGGGTCCCTAGCGCTGAGGAAACGCTGCTAACCACTGTGTCACTGTGCTGTTGAGGCTTTGCATTTAAGAACCCATGAAAACCAAACCATAACAAGACAAGGGAGTACTCAATGAATGGCAGGACACTAGGAAACTCAGAGGAACAGAGGGATCCAGGGGTGCTTGTCCACAGATCCCTGAAGGCAGCAGGACAGGTTAATAGGATAGTTAAGGCAGCATACGGGAGACTTGAATTAATCAGTTGTAGCATGAGTGAGAGTGAGTGGACGAGGATCTGGCAGATGGAGTATAACGTTAACAAATGCGAGGTTATTCACTTTGGAAGAAATAATAGCAAATTGGATTATCTAAATGGAAAGAAATTACAACATGCTGCTGTGCAGAGGGACCTGGGGGTCCTTGTACATGAGATGCGAAAACCCATTCTGCTGGTGCAACAGGTGATCAAGAAGGCAAATGGGATGTTGGCCTATATTGCAAGGGGGATAGAATATAAAAGCAGAGATGTCTTGCTGCATCTGTACAGGGCATTGGTGAGGCCGCAGCTGGAATACTGTGTGCAGTATTGGTCCCCTTATTTGCGGAAGGATATATTGGCCTTGGAGGAAGTGCAGAGAAGGTTCACCAGGTTGACACCAGAGATGAGGGGTGTTGATTATGAGGGGAGACTGAGCAGATTGGGTTTGTATTCGTTGGAATTTAGAAGGCTGAGGGGGGATCTTATAGAGACCTATAAGATAATGAAGGGGCTGGATAGGGTAGAGATGGAGAGATTCTTTCCACTTAGAAGGGAAACTAGAACTAGAGGGCATAGCCTCAAAATAAAGGGGGGTCGGTTTAGGACAGAGTTGAGGAGGAACTTCTTCTCTCAGGAGGGTGGTGACTCTCTGGAATTCTCTGCCCACTGAAGTGGTGGGGGCTACCTCGTTGAATATGTTTAAATCACGGATAGATGGATTCCTGATCGGTAAGGCAATTAGAGGTTATAGGGATCAGGCGGGTAAGTGGAACTGATCCACTTCAGATCAGCCATGATCTTATTGAATGGTGGGGCAGGCTCGAGGGGCTAGATGGCCTACTCCTGCTCCTATTTCTTATGTTCTTATGATTATAAGAGCAGGAAGGTTATGTTGGAGCTGTACAGAGCATTGGTTAATATTATGTGCAGTTCTGGTCACCTCACTATAGGAAGGATGTGCTAGCACTAGACGGGATACAGAGGAGGTTCACCAGGATGTTGCCTGGGATGGAGCATTTGAGCCAAGAAGAGGGGTTGAATAGGATCAGATTGCTTTCTTTAGAGCAGAGAAGGCTGAGGGGAGGACCTGATTGAGGTGTTTCAGATTATGAGAGGTATGGACAGGGCGAGTTGGAAGCAGCTGTTCCCCTTAGTTGAAGGGTCAGTAATGAGGGGGCATAATTTTAAGGTGAGGAGCAGGAGGCTCAGAGTGGATTTGAGGAAAGGTTTTTTCACCCAGAGTGTGGTGGGCGTTTGGAATGCATGTCTGGGAGGGTGGTCAAGGGGGGAAAACCTCACAATCTTTAAAAAGTACTCGGATGAGCACTTGCAATGTTATAACATTCAAGGCTCTGGGCCAAGTGCTAGAGTGGGATTAGTGTAGAATTAATGCAATTTTGTCTGCTGCAGACTTGAGGGGCTGAAGGGCCTCCTCTTCTGTACTCTAACAGCTGAAGGCACTTCATGACGTCCACTTGTGAAAAACAGCTGTACAATTCATTACAGAATTTGTCCTTTCAAACCTAGGCTGGGGTGAACTGGGGTGAGGTATACTGGTGCTTACAAGTCAGTCACTAGTAGCGAGTGACTGAATTAAACTTGTTCTTGCGTAACAATCTTAATCTGCAGGATTTTATTCATCTTGGGTCTGCATTATTTCCATTATAAATGTGCGTCTATGCAAACCTGCCATGCTGTCAGTACACTCTTCATGTGGAAGGGCTGCAGCACCACGACAGGCAGGAAGGTGTCATTACATGGAATTACCGTCACAAAATGAGAGAATGTGACAGAAATACAAAATCATAGAATGGTTACACAGCGCAGGAGGCCATTTGACCCATCAAGACAATGCTGGCTTTCTGCAAGAGCAATTCAGTTAGGGTCAGTTGACCGCCCTGTCCCATAACCTTGCAATTCTGTTTATATCTTCAGGTGTTTATCCAATTCCCCCTGAGAGCCACCAGTGAATCAAAAGGGAGAATGCGTGCCTGCTTCACCTGAAGACTGCATTTGGCTTGACTCTTGTACGAGATGCCACAGGAGCTTGACTAGTGCACCAATAAATCCAGTTCCAATGCTGTAATTATATTTAGTTACAGTGGCAGCAGTAATAGAATGCTATCTCCCGATCTCAATCCACTGAAGCAGGATGGTGCAGTGTGTACTGACAAGTGGGCAGAAAGGAGTGGGTTGCGTTGAGCTGTCCCTCTCCATGGTCATGTCAACCGGCAGGATTCAAACAGTTATTCAATAGTACAGTACTCAAGTATTGCTGAGAAAAGACATTTTGTCAAAGCTTCTCACCTGGACAATTCGCAGGAATACCAATTATACTGTACAAGAAGAGTGCCAATTGGTTGGCCAAATGGATTCTCGTTGCCGTGGAGAATGCACCAGCTGATGGTGACTGACAGTTAACTACCAGACATTGTTTGAAAATTTAACTGACAGTTGACATGAACCGATAGATTGGTAATGCCTCTACCAATCAGAGTCCATTTTCCAATCAGCACCGTCTTCTCATACAGTATAAAGTTCTTGTTTCCCCCCCCCCACTCAAGACAATTGCAAGAATGTCAATGTTGGGAGTGCAAGAGTTTTGACAGAACGTCTTTTGTCAGGATTCAGTTGTGCAGAGTAATCACTTCAGTAATGCACGAGAGGACTTGTCACTACCTGTGGGACAAGACTTGGCAGGAGGCAGCAGCCATTTCTTTCGTAGCAAAATGCCATGTACAATTAGATCCAAAGAAGAAAGATTTGCACTTGTCCAGCACCATCCCACATTTCGCAGAAACTTTTCAAGTACCACAGCGAATTACTTTGAAGTCCGCTCACTATTAGACAATTAACTAGTTATTAAACCTACTGTGCGCGGCTTTTGGCAGTGACTGTTGGAATTTGGCAATCATGCCATGGCAGTATTCTGCTCATTTGCAAATCAGGCAATAAAATCTTCGATGTTAAATAACTGGAACATGCTGAACGTGCCTCTTTTTAACATCCATCAGCAATGTACAGATACAATGCCCCAAAACATGGAGATAAATTATTTGCTCCAGTCCTGGAGTGGGAATCTGACTAAGAGACAAGACCATTCTCAACTTCCACTCTGCCCCTCACACTCCCCAGTTCTTAAGAGCAAGGAGTAGGCCATCATGTTCTTCAAGCCTGCTCCACCATAAAACTGAATCATAATCCACGTCACTTGATATCCTATCCATCCTGCCTGAGGTCCCACCATCTTCAGTTACTTCATCAATTACTTCCCTCCATTTTCAGGTCAGAAGTGAGGATGTTTACTCATGATTACTCAATGCTTGAATCTATCATCAAGGAAGAAATAGCGAGACATTTGGATATCAATTGTTCCCTGGGAAGACGCAGCATGGAATCATAGAATCAGAGAAACCCTACAGTGCAGAAAGAGGCCACCTGGCTCATCGAGTCTTCACCGACCACAATCCCACCCAGGCCCTACCCCCATATCCCTACATATTTACCCGCTAATCCCTTTAACCTACGCACCTCAGGACACTAAGGGGCAATTTTAGCATGGCCAATCAACCTAACCCACACATCTTTGGACTGTGGGAGGAAACTGGAGCACCCGGAGGAAACCCACGCAGACACAAGGAGAATGTGCAAACTCCACACAGACAGTGACCCAAGCCGGGAATCGAACCAGGTCCCTGGAGCTGTGAAGCAGCAGTGCTAACCACTGTGCTACCGTGCCGCCAGGTTCATGAAGGGCAGGTCACGTTTGACTAATTTGGTGGAATTCTTTGAGAACATTACGGGCGCAGTGGACAATGGTGAACCTGTGAATGTGGTGCATCTGGTGCTGTACCAAAGGCTGCTGCATG
Organism: Mustelus asterias; assembly: GCF_964213995.1. Classification (NCBI taxonomy): domain Eukaryota; kingdom Metazoa; phylum Chordata; class Chondrichthyes; order Carcharhiniformes; family Triakidae; genus Mustelus; species Mustelus asterias. The sequence goes on from NC_135821.1 coordinate 19,716,957, forward strand.
AGATAAAGGTGTACGGTGTTACGGGTAATGTATTGCATGGATAGAGGACTGGTTAACTAACAGAAAGCAAAGAATGGGGGAAAATGGGTGTTTTTCTGGTTGGCGATCAGTGACTAGTGGTGTGCCTCAGGGATCAGTGTTGAGACTGTAATTGTTTATGATTTATATAGATGATTTGGAGTTGGGGACCAAGTGTAGTGTGTCAAAATTTGTAGATGACACTAAGATGGGTGGCAGAGCAAAATGTGCAGAGGACACTGAAAGTCTGCAAAGGGATATAGATAGTCTAAGTGAGTGGGCAGATCGAGTACAATGTTGGTAAATGAGAGGTCATCCATTTTGGTAGGAATAACAGCAAAACGGACTATTATTTAAATGGTAAAAAATTGCAGCATGCTGCTGTGCAGAGGGACCTGGGTTTCCCTGTGCATGAATCACAAAAAGTTGGTTTGCAGGTGCAGCAGGTAATTAAGGCAAATGGAATTTTGTCCTTCATTGCTAGAGGGATGGAGCTTAAAAGCAGTGAGGTTTTGTTGCAGCTGTATAAGGTGCTGGTGAGGCCACACCTGGAGTACTGTGTACAGTTTTGATCTCCTTACTTGAGAAAGGGTACACTGGCACTGGAGGGGGTGCAGAGGAGATTCACTAGGTTGATTCCGGAGTTGAGAGGGTTGGCTTACGAGGAGAGACTGAGTAGACTGGGGCTATACTCACTGGAATTCAGAAGAATGAGGGGAGATCTTATAGAAACATATAAGATTATGAAGGGAATAGATAAGATAGAAGCAGGGAAGTTGTTTCCACTGGCGGGTGAAAGTAGGACTAGGGGGCATAGCCTCAAAATAAGGGGTGCAGGTTTAGGACTGAGTTGAGGAGGAACCTCTTCACACAAAGGGTTGTGAATCTGTCGAATTCCCTGCCCGGTGAAGCAGTTGAGGCTACCTCATTGAATGTTTTTAAGGCAAAGATGGATACATTTTTGAACAGTAAAGGAATTAAGGGTTATGGTGAGCGGGCGGGTAAGTGGAGCTGAGTCCACAAAAAGATCAGCCACAATCTTATTGAATAGCGGAGCAGGTTCAAAGGGCCAGATGGCCTACTCCTGCTTCTCGTTCTTCTGTTCTTATTACACAATGTTTAGCACCATTCGTGACTCCTTAGGTATTGAAGACGCGGTGGACTTGAGGAAGAGTTCTTAGAATGCTGTTGCGATGGTTTCCTCGAACAGTATGTTACAGAACCTACGAGGGAGCAGGCTATCTTGGATCTGGTCCTGTGTAATGAGACAGGTAAAATTAATGATCTCCTTGTGAGGGATCCTCTTGGAATGAGTGATCACAATATGGTTGAATTTCTAACACAGATGGAGGGTGAGAAAGTAGGGTCCCAAACCAGTGTCCTCTGCTTGAACAAGGGGGATTACAATAGGATGAGGGCGGAGGTGGCTAATGTAGACTGGGAACACAGACTAATTGGTGGGACAGTTGGGGAACAGTGGAGGATTTTTAATGAGATTTTTCTCAGTACTCAGCAAAAATATATTCCAGTGAAAAAGGAGGAATGTAAGAAAAGGGGTAACCAGCCATGGATAACTAAGGAAATAAAGGAGAGTATCAAATTAAAAACCAATGCATACAGAGTGGCCAAAATTAGTGGGGAACTAGAAGATTGGGAAGGCTTTAAAAAAACAACAAAGAACTACTAAGAAAGCAATAAAGAAAGGAAAGATAGATTACGAAAATAAACTAGCACAAAATATAAAAACTGATAGTAAAAGTTTTTACAAATATATAAAACGGAAAAGAGTGGCTAAAGTAAATGTTGGTCCCTTAGAAGATGAGAAGGGGGATTTAATAATAGGAAACGAGGCAATGGCCGAGGCCTTAAACAAGTTTTTTGTGTCGGTCTTCACAGTGGAGGACACAAATCTTAGAAATCCTACAGCACAGAAAGAGGCCATTTGGCCCATTGCGTCTGCACCGACCACAATCCCACCCAGACCCTACCCCCATATCCCTGCATATTTTACCCACTAATCCCTCTAACCTCCGCATCCCAGGACACAAAGGGGCAATTTTAGCATGGCCAATCAACCTAACCCGCACATCTTTGGACTGTAGGAGGAAACTGGAGCACCCGGAGGAAACGCACGCAGACACAAGGAGAATGTGCAAACTCCACACAGACAGTGACCCAAGCCGGGAATCGAACCCAGGTCCCTGGAGCTGTGAAGCAGCAGTGCTACCCACTGTGCTACTGTGCCGCCCAAATAGCTTACCAATAATTGACGGTCATAGGACTGTAGGGAGTGAGGACCTTAAAACGATCACTATTACTAAAGAGGTAGTGCTGGGTAGGCTAATGGGACTAAAGGTAGACAAGTCCCCTGGTCCGGATGGAATGCATCCCAGGGTACTAAAAGAAACGGCAGAAGAAATAGCAAATGCATTAGTTGTAATTTATCAAAATTCACTGGACTCTGGGGAGGTGCCAGCTGATTGGAAAACAGCTAATGTAACGCCACTGTTTAAAAAAGGAGGTAGACAAAAGGCAGGTTAGCTTAACATCCGTAGTTGGGGAAATTCTGGAATCTATCATTAAGGAAGAAATAGCAGGACACCTGGAAAAGAATGGTTCAATCAAGCAGACGCAGCATGGATTCATGAAGGGAAAGTCATGTTTGACTAATTTACTGGAATTTTTTGAGGATATAACGAGTGCGGTTGACAGAGGGGAACCGGTGGATGTGGTGTATTTAGATTTCCAGAAGGCATTCGATAAGGTGCCTCACAAAAGGTTGCTGCAAAAGATAAAGGTACACAGAGTTTGGGGTAAAGTGTTAGCATGGATTGAGGATTGGCTATCTAACAGAAAGCAGAGAGTCGGAATAAATGGGTGCTTTTCCGGTTGGCAATCAGTGACTAGTGGCGTGCCAAAGGGATCGGTGCTGGGGCCTCAACTATTTACCATATACATAGACGATCTGGAGGAGGGGACCGAGTGTAGGGTAACAAAGTTTGCGGATGACACAAAGATGAGTGGGAAAGCAAATTGCGTGGAGGACACAGAGAGTCTGCAGAGAGATTTGGATAGGCCAAGTAAGTGGGCAAGGATCTGGCAGATGGAGTATAACGTTGGTAAGTGTGAGGTTATCCACTTTGGAAGGAATAATAGTAAAATGGACTATTATTTAAACGGTGAAAAATTACAACATGCTACTGTGCAGAGGGACCTGGGGGTCCTTGTGCATGAATCACAAAAACTCAGTTTGCAGGTGCAGCAGGTAATCAAGGCGGCAAATGGAATGTTGGCCTTTATCGCGAGAGGGATGGAGTATAAAAGCAGGGAGGTCATGCTGCAACTGTACAGGGTACTGGTGAGGCCGCACCTAGAGTACTGTGTACAGTTTTGGTCCCCTTATTTAAGAAAGGATATATTAGCTTTGGAGGGGGTACAGAGAAGGTTCACCAGGTTGATTCCAGAGATGAGGGGGTTAGCTTATGAGGAGAGATTGAGTAGACTGGGCCTGTACTCATTGGAGTTTAGAAGGTTGAGGGGAGATCTTATAGAGACATATAAGATAATGAAGGGGCTAGACAGGGTAGAAGCAGGGAGGTTATTTCCACTTACAATGGAAACAAGAACTAGGGGGCATTGCCTCAAAATACAGGGGAGTCAATTTAGAACAGAGTTGAGGAGGAACTTCTTCTCCCAGAGGGTAGTGAATCTTTGGCATTCTCTGCCGAATGAAGCAGTAGAGGCTACCTCGTTAAATGTGTTTAAGTCACAGATAAATAGATTTTTAACCATTAAGGGAATTAAGGGTTATGGGGAGCGGGTGGGTAAGTGGAACTGAACCCACTATCAGATCAGCCATGATCTTATTGAATGGCGGAGCAGGCTTGAGGGGCTAGATGGCCTATGCCTGCTCCTATTTCTTATGTTCTTGAGAAGATGCCTGTGCCTACATGCAACAAGGCTTGGATAATATTCAGGTTTGGGCTGATAAGTGGCAAGCAACATTCATGCCACACAAGTGCCTGGCAATGACCATCTCCAATAAGAGGAGAATCAAACCATCCCCCGCAACATTCAATGGCATTATCATTGCTGAATCCCCAACACTTCATCGACCAGAAACTGAACCAGATCAGCCATATAAATACTGTGGCTACAAAAGCAGGTCAGAGGCTGGGAATTCTGTGGTGAGTCACACACCTCCTGGCTCCCCTAAGCATGCTCACCATCTACAAAGCACAGGTCAGGAGTACGATGGAATATTCTTCACTTGCCTGGATGGGTGCAGCTCCAACAACACTCAAGAAGCTCAATACCATCCAGGAAATGTAGCTCGATTGGCATCCCACCCACCACCTTCAATAGTCACTCCCTCTACCACTGGCAGCAGTGTGGACCATCTACAAGATGCACTGCAGCAAATCACCAAGGCTCCTTCAACAGCATGTATTTACCACCTCAAAGGACAAGGGCAGCACTTGCATGGGGACACCACTACTCGCAAGCTCCCCCCCAAGCCACACACCACCCTGACTTGAAATATGTTGATGTGGAGATGCTAGCGTTGGACTGGGGTAAGCACAGTAAGAAGTCTTACAACACCAGGTTAAAGTCCAACAGGTTTATTTGGTAGCACAAGCCACAAGACTTCGGAGCACTGCCCCTTCATCAGGTGAGTGGGAGTTGTGTTCACAAACAGGGCACATATAGACACAAACTCAACTTGAAATATATTGCCTTTCCTTCAGGGTCATTGGATTGAAATCCTGGGGTACTCCTTCCATAATGGCACAATGGGTCTCCCTACAACACATGGACTGCAGCGGTTCGAGGTGGCGGCATAAAATGTCGCCTACCTTAGCTTTTCCCACTCACTGACTCGGTCTATGTCCTGTTGCAACTTCCTGCTCCCATCCTTACAACTTCCTGTCCCATCTAGCAACAAACAACCAGCAATTTAATCGAATTAAATGGCATGGCCCAGACTGCAGAGAAAAGGTGACAAGTCAATCAACCAGCATTGAAAAAAAAGAGTCAATACTGAAACTCCACAACACTGGTAAAACACGTCAAGAAAAGTGACAAGTTAGGATGCCACTCGAGGGATGGGTAGGAAATAAGTAATCTTCAGCCTGTGCCTTTTCTTTTTGAAAGATTAACTGTGTAGGCTCAGTAATCATTTTTATATTCAAGAAAACAATGGGACTTCACAAAAAATAATAATGCCAGGATTCTGCCAGAGCTGCAACTCGCCGTGGGAGGGAGAAAGACAAAAGGAGGCTGAGTGGAGATCGCTCTTTGTGGCTACAGTTAAAATGCTGCATGTACATTATCCAATAAATGTAATTAACACTATAAACAAAGAACTATTGCAATAAATAATCTTTATAGATCTTCATTCAAGCTGAGAGGTAAAGAAGGTGCTTATTTATTTTTCAAGGGTTTTGATAGGACATAGAGTACAAGAACAAGGAGGTTACGTTAAACTTATACAAAACCCTAGTTAGACCTCAGCTAGAATATTGTGTATAGTTCAGGGTGCTATGTTAGAATGTAACCGGTGAGAACTTTGTATTGGATGTAATGTGACCAATCGGTAACAAGCTGTAAGGGTCAGCTGACCCAGTAAACCATGGAACCAATTACAGAATGACGTGATGGTCAGCTGACTCACTATAAATAAGAACCTGTTGGGAATTGTGGGGAACTTGGATTGGCCCAGGGCGAGGCCCCAAGTTTGGAGTAATGAAGTTGCTTTATTAAACCCTTTCTTTGATTTATAAGTTGGAGTAAATTTTTTATATTTTTATTGTCTGCATTTGAAGAGCTCCTTCTGAAGGAAACATGTCACACTATAGGAAGGATGTGAACACATTGGAGAGAGAGCAGAATAGGCTTACAAGAATGGTTCCAGGACTGGGAAACTTCAGTTAGGAGGATAGATTGGAGAGGTTGCAACTGTTCTCCTCGGGGAGAAGGCGGCTAAAAGGAGATTTGACAGAGGTGTCCAAAATCATGAGGGGGCTGGACAGAGTAGATAGGGAGAAACTGTTCCCGCTTGTAAGATGGCATAGATTTGAAGTGATTCGCAAAAAGCTTTTACACACAGTGGTTAGGGTCTGGAATACTTTTATTTATTAATTTGTGGTTCTGGAGTCACACACAGGCCAGACCAGATAAAGACGGCAGTTTTCCTTACCTAAAGAACATTAGTGAATCAGATGGGTTTTTTCTGACAATAGACAATGGTTTCATGTTATGAGTAAATTCTTAGTTCCAGATATTTAGATGTGATGGAGGCAGGTTCAATTGAGGCATTCAAGAGGGCGTTAGATGGATCCTTGAATAGAAACAATGTGCAGGGACATGGGGAAAAGACAGAGGAACTGCATTCAGTCACGTTGCTTGCTTGGAGAGCTGGTGCAGACACAATGGTCGAATGGCCTCCTTCAGTAATTCTGTGAAATCTGGAAAATCTACTTCCATTAATGGCTGGTGAGTGGGTATTAAAGCATACATTTAAAATCATCCAAAATAATGTTATTTTTGATAAATATATTGAATGAAAATTTCAAAAGAAGAGAAAGGTTAGAAAAAGGGGAACAAGGATTGAGCAATATTCGGAATTGCTGGGGGAGGCAGCTGAAAGCATAATTAAGCAGGCAGGTTTTGAAGAGAGCAAAGAACAATACAGCACAGGAACAGGCCCTTCGGCCCTCCAAGCCCGTGCCGCTCCCTGGTCCAAACTAGACTATTCTTTTGTATCCCTCCATTCCCACTCCGTTCATGTGGCTATCTAGATAAGTCTTAAACGTTCCCAGTGTGTCCGCCTCCACCACCTTGCCTGGCAGCGCATTCCAGGCCCCCACCACCCTCTGTGTAAAATATGTCCTTCTGATATCTGTGTTAAACCTCCCTTCACCTTGAACCTATGACCCCTCGTGAACGTCACCACCGACCTGGGGAAAAGCTTCCCACCGTTCACCCTATCTATGCCTTTCATAATTTTATACACCTCTATTAAGTCTCCCCTCATCCTCCGTCTTTCCAGGGAGAACAACCCCAGTTTACCCAATCTCTCCTCATAACTAAGCCCCTCCATACCAGGCAACATCCTGGTAAACCTCCTCTGTACTCTCCCCAAAGCCTCCACGTCCTTCGGGTAGTGTGGCGACCAGAACTGGACGCAGTATTCCAAATGCTTTTGAAGGCTTTTGAAGATGGTGAAAAATATACCGGAGAGGGCCGTAGAAACCGAGAACTGGGCCTAATGACTGGGGGCACTGCCAGGGATGGTCAAGAGGAAGGAGGGTCATGATGTCCACAGATCAGAGATGGAAGAGCAAACATGTGAACTGCTGTGCTTAGAGTTCCAGTCATTCACTGTGTGCGAGGACACTGGAGTACACCAAATTCCTAACCCAAAGCCAACCCTTAGTAGCTCTTACTGATTCTCTGGGCCTCTGCCTATGTACTCCCACCTTATATAATGGGAAAGAGTCAACATAAACAAAAGTAAAAGGTAAAGTTGGCAGAGTCCCAGATGACCTTTGAGGGGGAGAGCTGATTGGTGGTGATTTAAACTGAGGATCACCACATCTCAAGCAAGGAGCAAGGTTGAGAAGGTGGGGCCTTCGTGAATAACCTCAGCTGGTACGGGAATTGAACCCACGGTGTTGACATTGCTCTGCATCACTAACCCGCTGTCCAATCTATTTATTTATTAGTGTCACAAGTAAGGCTTACATTAACACTGCAATGAAGTTACTGTGAAAATCCCCTAGTTGCCACACTCCAGCACCTGTTCAGGTCAATGTACCTAACCAGCATGTTTTTTCAGACTGTGGGAGGAAACCCATGCAGACACGGGGAGAATGTGCAAACTCCACACAGACAGTGACCCAAGCCAGGAATTGAACCCGGGTCCCTGGCGCTGTGAGGCAGCAGTGCTAACCACTGAGCCACCCACATATTTCACAAAGATAGAAACTGCAAAACCAAAATAATGGGACAACAGAAAGCAGTACCAGAAGGAAATGGAAGGAGAGGCAGACAGACAGAGTGAAAGTGGTAATAGGGTATAGGCACTAAAGCTGTGGATTAATTGGAATTTATAACTCAAGAAACTAGTAAGTAGAACACGGAGAAAAGATAGAAAGTTTTAGACAGTAATATGCATGAAGTAGCTGCGTTCAGAGAAGGTTTACCAGACTAATACCAGGAATGGTGGGTTGTCTTATGCAGAAAGGTTGGAGAGTTTAGATTTGTGTTCAGGAGAGTTTAGAAGAGTAAGAGGTGACTTGATTGAAATCTTTTAGATCCTGAGAGGTATCAACAGGGTGGACGTGGAGAGGATGTTTCCTCTTGTTGGAGAATCTAGAACAAGGTGTCACTCTTTGAAAATAAGGGGTCTCTCATTTAAGGCCGAGATAAAGAGAATTTTTTTCTCTGAGGATTGTGAATCTCTGAAACGTTTTTCCTCCAAAGGCAGTGGAAGCAGAGACTTTGAATATTTTCAAGGCAGAGCAAGATGGATTCCTGATTAACAAGGGGGTGAAAGATTATCAGGGGTCAGCGGGAACGTGGGGTTGAAGTTATAATCAGATCAGCCATGATCTTATTGAATGGTGGAGCAGGCTCGAGGGGCCGAGTGGCCTACTCCCTCTCCTGCTTTTTATGTTCATATGTAGGGAAGAGATCACAACTGACGCAGGTTATATGGTGGAGGTAGTCATGGTAGTGAATCTCTTCCTGTAACTGTTTCTTTGCTGTTTGTGCATTTTTACAATTCTTTTGGTTTTGCCATCTCTATCTTTCTTTATATCAACTCTCTCTTACTATAGTGAGGAGGAGGAAGGTGCTGGTGGTGGGGGAGGGGGAGGTGGGGGTGGGAGGTGGGTGTGAGCCTATAAGGGACAGGAGCAGAGAATCAAATTACACAAAGTGGTTGGCTTTGAGTTCGGAAAATTGGGCAATGCAATGGCCTTAAACACAAGAACCCCAAGTCACTGACAGGATCGCAAAGAACGAAACACAAGGCAAACAGCTGGCAAGGGATGACAGGGTTACGGACGCGTAGTTTAAAAAAAACACCAGGCAGCAGAGACAAAGGATAGTGCAGCTGGAGACTGAAACAATGGGACACCGAGAACTGTCACAATGTTCAAAGCTTTCTGTCATTTATTTCTGAAAGCTGGAACTCTTGTATGACAAGGGGAAGTTTGAGAGATAATTAAATACACTATGTATTTGAGAGTGTCTAAGTGTTTCTTCGATTGTAAAATTCAAGCCATTCATTAAAAAGCAACACATCAGCACATTTCATTCCCTCAGGACACGTTGGAAACCTTCCCACACCCCACAGACTTTTGCCACATTCAAAGTGAGTATAGCATATATTTTCCTATAGTGAGACTTCATTAGGCTGGTTCTTTTTCTTCCCTTTGATGTGCAGTAAAATCCCACATTTTAAAAACAGACTGAACAGTTAGCTTAAAGAGTTGGGTCACCGAAGGCTGTCATAAACTCCCCGGTAGGTTTATGCCAGATCAGGAACCTTGAACGAGAAGCTGTGCGTTGTGCTTTAATCAGCACTTTGTCCTCCATTGCAGTTTGAGAAACACTCATTAGAACCATAAAGATCCAGTGACCTAGTTGCCAACTCTTCTAATTAGGAGAAAATTCGCAGAGAAGTAACAGACTGCAAAAAGAGATGGTTACAAAAATAATCAAGACACAACAGTACTTACATTTCTCACACAATCGCCCAATAGCTGCAAAATAAAGAAAAAAAGAGAATTGAAGTCAGATGAGGATTGATACTTTGCAAATAACTGTATTCTTTTTTGGCAAGAGAGAAGTGGTGTTAGCATCAGGGGCATTTTTAAAGGGCACAAGTTCAGCCAGGCAACTCAGGGTGCTTTGGGCGGCTGAAGAGGGGATGATAAAGTATTATTTCCACTTGATGATACAAATAGTGAACTGCAAAAGATTTTCCCGAGGTGGGGAGCTCTATTTTCACCTTATCTCTCTTTAAATCAGTGATCTACAGGTAACATAGCACGTGATATGAACTTTTGTCATACTCGGTGTCATGCTCAACTGCATAACTAAATAGACCCAAGAGAAAAAGAACAAAGTTAAAGGTTCAGACAGGGTGATGTATCTAGGACTGCCATTCCAATATCCTGGCAGCGAGTTCAGAACAGTACTGATGATAATGAAGCTTAGGGAAAGCAAAGAAATTGGAATCTGAGTTTCAGCAAAAAGCTCAAATGGCCTTGAGTGGGGTGGGGACGAGGGTTTGGAACCAAGCCACTGGCTGAGCTTTCAGCAAAAACAATAGTTACCTTCTGGTGCCTTAACACTGTCCCAAAGTTACAGCCTGAAAATTTTGTAACTCAGACGGACTATAGTCCAACAGAGTCATAGAGTTTTACAGCACTAAAAGAGGTCCTTCGGCCCATTGTGCTGCTCATCAAGCACCGATCTATACTAACCCCATTTTCCAGCACTCGGTCTGCAGCCTTGTGTGCTATGATGCCTCAAGTGTTCATCTGAATGCTTCTTAAATGTTGGGAGGGTTCCCCCCTTTATCACCCTTTTAGGCAGTGAGTTCCAGATTCCCACCACCCTCTGGGTGTAAAGGTTTTCCTCAAATCCCTTTAAATCTCCTGCCTTCTTACCTTAAATCAATGGCCCTTGATTATTAACCCCTCTACGAAGGGGAAAAGATCCTTCCCATCTATGTCCCTCATAATTTTGTACACCTTGATCAGGCCTCCCCTTGGCCTTCTCTGCTCTGAAGAAAACAGCCACAGTCTAACCAGCCTCTCTGCATACCTGAAACGCTCCAGCCCAGGCAACATCCTGGTGAATCTCTAGTGCAATCACATCCTTCCTATTGTATGGCAACCAGAACTGCACACAATATTCTAGATGTGGCCTATTAAACATTTTATACAGCTCCATCAAAACCACCCTGCTTTTATACTCAGCTAATAAAGAAAATATCCCATATGCCTTCTTAATCATCTTAGCTACCTGCCCTGCTGCCTTCAGGGACCTCTGGACATGAACCCCAGGGTTCCTCTATATTCTCTGTAGTTCCTGGCATCCTATCGTTCAATGTGTATTCATCGTTGTTAGACCTCCAAAATGCATCACCTCACACTTTTCAGGGTTCTGACCAGCCCGTCTATATCACCCTGTAATCTAAGGCTTTCCTCCTCGCTATTTGCCACACCACAATTCTCATGTTATCTGCAAACTTACTGTTCACACCTTTCATTAGATCATTAATGTACATTGCAAACAGCAAGGGACCCAATCACCTTTTTTGAAAAATTCAACCAAATCTGTTAGATGTGATCTGCCCCTGACAAAGCCACACTGACTACACATTCTCCTCAAGAATTCTGCAACTCATCATCTGACCATCATAAACACACAGCTGTCTGCATATTGCAGTTAGGATATAGACACATCAATTATACTCTCAGCTCCCTGAAGACAAACCCAGTTTGTTCTAGATTACGGTTACAAGTAGGTTGTATAGCAGTGGCAAGGCACAGCTTTATTCAACTAGAGCACTGTTTGCAGTGTTGGGCTTCACACTGAATGAGGCATGAGAAGCAAGTGCAGATCCATTAGGCTGCTGCCTGGCATATACAAAATACAAAGAAAGACCATAAAATGGAGGTTGATTTCATTTGAACAGAGGAGATTGATGAGTACTTTTAAATGCCTGTATCAAATTATGATGGGTTCAGATAGTGGAGGTAGAACGGTTTCCAATAATTAAATCTCACCATAACCATGCCCCTCTATTACCTCCTGCAGCCCTATAATTCCCAAAACTCTTTTGCATCTGATAGACCGCCCCCCCCACCCACCTTTAAAGTTGGCAGCTGTGTTTTCAGCTGTCTATGACTTGCGTTCCGAAACCCTATCCCTGAAAACCTTGATCATTCTGCAAACTCTCCTTAAAATCCAGCTCTTCCACAGAGCTGTTAGTTACTCTTATTATATTTGGCTCGGCATCCAATTTTGACGGATTGTGCCTTGGGAAAGCTTTCCAAAATGCAGTTTATAAAAGGCATGATTTAGGGGGTCTAGAGGAAGGCGACAACTACACGATTAAATGCAGGAGATTTAGGATAGAGTATGGGAGAAATATTTAAAACAAAAAGGATTTCAAAACAGTCTACTTCATCGAAACAGCAGGCATGGCTTTGCCAACATTTAAGAATGGCTTAAAGGTTTGAAGGGAAGGGGACTAAATGCCTGTGGGAACAGACTGCTATATGGGATGAAAATTATTGCTGATAGGAAAAGATGTTAATGGGAAATTCTTCACTTGCCAGCGAGAGAGAAACCGGAGGAAGAATGCATCTCCATTTATTGTCTCCTTTCTACATGGTTTTAGACTTAGTGTTTCAAATGGTTCAGCAGGACAGTCTGCCAATGCCACCCTGCTCACCATCAGAACCCAGAAGGACAAATTCAAGGTACATTGCATCCCAAGAAAATAGCGAAGGCAGCAATGACTCAACCAATCACGGAATGACACAACACGGAGGCCGTTCGGCCCATCATGCCTGCGCCTGCTTATCCAATTAACCCCACTCCTCTGCTCCTTGTTTTCCCTTCAAGTATTTATCAGATTTTCTCCTGAATTTTTAAAGTTTAAAGTAAAGTTTATTTATTAGTCACAAGTAAGGCTTACATTAACACTGCAATGAAGTTACTGTGAAATTCCCCTAGTCGTCACATTCCGGCGCCCGTTCGGGTCAATGCACCCTAACCAGCGTGTCTTCAGAATGTGGGAGGAAACCAGAACACTCGGAGGAAACCCACGCAGACACGGGGAGAACGTGCAAACTCCACACAGACAGTGACCCAAGCCGGGAATCGAACCCGGGTCCCTGGTGCTGTGAGACAGCAGTGCTAACCACTGTGCTACCGTGCTGCCCTGAATTTCTTCACTTCCTTGCAGCAAGATTGTGGACTCTCTAAAAGTGCCCTGGCCAAGGAGTGGACTTTGATACTCAAGCACTCCAGGGTTAAGGTACCGCCTATGCTATTAATCAATAGTCTTTCAAAAAGGAGGAGCCCCATTTTGATAAATGAACAGGTGCCCACAATGCAGTCACTTTCAACCAAATGCCAAGATGCCTGTGGCCTATCTCCACTTTTATTTCTTGTTCACTGGTCGGTCCTGTTTGGATTTCCATTGCTGCTCTTAGCATTGCCGTACTGGTGTAGAAAATCTAAATCAGAACGCTGATATCTGATAGCTTCACCGATTGACACCTCTGCAAATTAATGGGAACACTGGCCCAGATTTTTCTGCAGCAGCGAGATTGGTGAAGTAAATTTAGCTGGCCGGTATGCCAGTGATAAACTCCTCCATATTCTCCTGCAATCCAATTAAAATATGCTGCAGCAAAGGTGGTGGAAAATTAGGAATGGCAAGGGATATATTCGCAGCGATTCACCAAATATATAAACAGCACCATAGAAAGCATTCTTTCTGGTTGTATCACAGCTTGGTATGGCTCCTGCTCTGCCCAAGACTGCAAGAAACAACAAAAGGTCATGAATGTAGCCCAATCCAGCACGCAAACCAGCCTCCCATCTACTGACTGTCTATGCTTCCCGTTGCCTCGGAAAAGCATCCAGCATAATTAAGGACCCCCACGCACCCCAGACATTCTCTTTTCCACCTTCTTCCGTTGGGAAAAGATACAAAAGTCTGAGGTCACGTACCAAATGACTCAAGAACAGCTTCTTCCCTACTGCCATCAGACTTTTAAATGGACCTACCTTGCACTAAGTTGATCTTTCTTTACACGCCAGCTTTGACTGGAACACAACATTCTGCACTCTCTCCTTTCCTTCTCTATGTCCAGTATGCTTTGTCTGTATAGCGCACAAGAAACAACACTTTTCACTGTATACTAATACATGTGACAATAATAAATCAGATCAAAGGGTGCCGAGTTAAAGTCTTAAGACTGGCATTTACATGAAACCAAGCTATGGTTCACGTTAAAAGTGCGGCATCCACCAGATAGATCTCAGTGGAACTGGTCGTTCAGACCCAGTTTAGACAATGCTGTTAAAATGTCAGGAATCCGAGTACAGAGTTTCCAAGGGTGTGTCTCTCCAGTCTTCCAGCCCCAGACTGGCCCATATTGTTTTAAAATTATTTGTATGATCAATCGGCCAGAACCACGTAGCTGCCAGGACACAAGTGTCATTACTTATAAAGCATAACGGTAGTGAGGAGAAAGCAGGCGAACATTCAGCAAAAGTGCATTGTTTTCAGTGGGGATGGGGAGGAATCAGAGATCTGACAACTCGCTTCATTTAGTGATGGCATGAGTTATTTACTCCATATTACATTGACTGAGGTTCTCAATGATATCCCTCACTCTGCCATTACACCAGAGGACCAATCCTGGCTCAATGAGTGTAGGACAGTAGCAGCACCAAGAATACCCAAAAACGTCAGAGCTAAGCAATCCTACAGCCAACATATCAAGTCAAAGCCCTGTAGTCAGAGTCATTTACAGTGGTGGTTAATTGAACTGACAGGACAAAGTGGGGGCTCAATGAGCTTCTGCTTCCTGAATAATGGTGGAACCCAGCGTCAGTACAAAAGACAAAGTTGAAGCATCTGTTACCATCTTATGCCAGCAGTGTAAGTGGATGATCCATCTCAGCCTCCTAGGTCGCCAGCATCACAGATACCAGTCTTCAGCTAATTTGGTTCACTCTATGTGATATGAAGAAACAGCTGCAAGCACTGGATCCCGCAACGGTTATTCCATGTAACAAGTGGCAAGCAACATTCAGAGTGGCCACCGTGTGTGCAATCTACAAGTTGCACTGCAGCAACTCACCAAGGTTCCTTCAACAGCACCTTCCAAACCCGTAACCTCTACCACCTAAAAGGACAAGGGGATACAACCACCTGGAAGTCCCCCTCCAAGCCACACGCCATCCTGACCTGGAAATATATCCTTCAATGTCGCTGGGTCAGAATCCTGTCACTCCTTCCCTAACAACACTGCGGGTGTACCTACACCACATGGACTGTAGAAATTCAAATCTTCTCAAGGGCAAATAGGGATAGGTAAAATAAACAAAATTGAGGTTTGATTGGCATAAGTCCACAGGAGAAGTCTGGGCCAATGATTGAAACATGGTATGCAGCTTATGAAGCTCCACAATGTGGCCCAAAGTCAACAACCCGAGACATCCCTGAAATAGAAAATGAGAGAGCAATGGTCTCAATTCTCACACCAGTAGGCTCAAAACACCACCTTTCATTATTTCCTTCTGTGCTCCACAAAGCAAATACATCTGGCACATTTTCTCTTCTCCATATGTTTTAGTTCCTGTACTAACTGGTGCACCAGGACAATCTATCAAAGCCACTGTCCTCTCCACGTAACCCAGAAGTACCCGATTAAGGTTCTGTGTAGCCCAAGGAAAACGCAAAGGCAGTGACAATGAAGCAGCAAAGGGCTGCTCAGACCTTGTTTAGACAATGCTGTTAAAATGTCAGGAATCCGAGTACAGAGTTTCCAAGGGTGCGTCTCTCCAGTCTTCCAGCCTCAGACTGGCCCATATTCTTTTTTTAGTTATTTGTGCGATTAATCGGCCAGAACTACGTAGCTGCCAGGACACAAGAGCCATTATTTATAAAGCATAATGGTAGTGAAGAGAAAGCAGGCGAACATTCAACAAAAGTGCATTGTTTTCAGTGGGGAAGGGGAGGAGACAGGGATCTGACAACTCGCTTCACTTAGTGATGGCATGAGTCATTTACTCCATATACTCTTTGAAGGAGATATCCAATTTGTTCCTACTCTTCTAGGTTGCCCCTAGTTCTTTATCCATTACTTATATCCTCTAATTATCCACCCCTCTGATGCTGGAAATAGTTACATCATTATTTACTATCAAAATTGCTGATTTTGGGCTCCGCCATTAATTCTCCTTGAACTTCTCTTGTTCTGAAGAGAATACCCCCAGCTTCTCCTGGTGCCAATCATTTTTGCAATGTGTGTGTACCACCCAGAGTTTGATACAATACTACAGCTAAGGCGTTACATTATTTCTTTGCTTTTGTACTCTCGGCCTTAATTAATAAAGTCAAGGATAGTTTTTTAACTAACCTTATGAATTTGGTCCTGTCACCAAGATTTGTGTATGTGCACCCCCAGATATTTTTGTTCCCCTGTATAAAATTGGACAGTTTTGTTTCTCATCATTCCAACCAAATGTACTAGTTCAGTGTTAAATTTCACCTGCCCATTTCCTCTCGAAGCCTGCTACTATCTTCCTCATGGTTTACAACATTCCCAAGCTCTGTGTCATCTGCAGACTTTGAAATGGTTCCCTCTATAGCCAAGTTCAGGTCATTGATGTGTATCTAAAAGAGCAGTTGTTCTAATAGTGACCCCTGGAGGACACCACTGTAAATTCCACGAAAGTGAAATCCACCATTACTCTCTGCCTCCTGTCTCATAGCTAATTTTGTATTCATAGAAGCAGAGGAAATAGGGGTAGGCCATTCAGCCCCTTGAGCCTGCTCCACCATTCAACTAGATCATGGTTGATCTTGAGCATTTGGAGTGCTAATCCTTCATCAGGTGAGTCACCTGATGAAGCAGCAGTGCTCCGAAAGCTCGTGATTCCAAATAAACCTGTTGGATTTTAACCTGGTGTTGTGAGACTTCTTACTGTGCCCCACCCCAGTCCAACACCGGCATCTCCACATCCTGGCCACCATTTTGATACACAGGGCAGGATTTTCCAGCCACGCTCGCCCCAAAACCAGAAAATCCAGCCCGAGGTCAACGGACCTTCGCATGGTCTGCCCCCCCCACCACCAAGATTCCCGTGGCGGATGGGGCAGGACAATTCCCCCAACAATCTCCGTATCATAGAATTCGACAGTGCAGAAAAGGCCATTTGCCCACCAAGTCTGCACCGACTCTGACAGATTATCTTACCAATTCCCTCTCCCCCGTCCTATCCCTGTAACCCCCACATGTTTAACGTGGCCAATCCATCGAACCTACACATCTTTGGACACTAAGGGACTATTTAGCACGGCCAATCCACCTAACCTGCACATCTTTGGACTGTGGCAGGCAACTGGAACACTCGGAGGAAACCCATACAGACATGGGAAGAATGTGCAAACTCTACAGAGTCACCCAAAGCCACACCCGAACCCGGGTCTGTGGAGCTGTGAGGCAGCAGTGCTAACCGCTGTGCCACCATGCCACCCTTGATATCATTAACATTTAAAAGGATACTCAATGACTGAGCCTATACAGTTCCCTGGGCAGAATTCCAATGATACACCACCCCAAGTGGAGAAACTCCTCATCTCAGTGCTAAATGGCTGACCTGTTCTGTGACTGTGTCCCCTGGTTCTAGACCCCATCCCAACCTGGGGAAACACCTTCCTAAACCCACCTTGTTGAGCCCTATAAAATATTGTACATTTCAATCACCTCTCATTCTAAACAGAAAATACAGGCCCATTCTCCTCAATCTCTCCTCTTGGGACAATCCCACCCATTCCAGGGATCAGCCTGGTGAACCTTTGTGACTCTCCCTCAATGGCAAGTACATCTTTTCTCGGGTAAGGAGACCAAAACTGTACACAATACTCCAGGTGCAGTCTCACCAAGGTACAGCAAGACATCTTTACTCTTGTACTCAAATCCTCTTGCAATAACAGTGCCAATGTGCCTATAGCCCCAGAGGCTTTAATACGAACATAAGTGGAGCCAAAAAGTGATTAAGGATTCAGACGTTGCTCTTGACCCACAGAAGTATTCATTTACTGGTATATTTGATATTGCATATTAGTAACACAAGAACATGAACAATAGAACAAGAATGGGCCATTCAGCCCCTCGAGCCTGCTCTGCTGTTTAATTTACTCATGGCTGATCACCATTTAGTTTGTCAGCCTTGGCTCCCTATCCTTCAGTTATCCAACAGAAATCTATCAATCTCAGCTTGGAAAGGCCTAATTGTCCCTGCAGCCACAGCTTTACTGGGGAGCGAGCTCTAGATTCCACCTTAGTGTCATCCACAAGTTTGGATACCCAGCTCTCTATTCTCTCATCTAAGCAATT
This sequence comes from Mustelus asterias, assembly GCF_964213995.1. Lineage (NCBI taxonomy): Eukaryota > Metazoa > Chordata > Chondrichthyes > Carcharhiniformes > Triakidae > Mustelus > Mustelus asterias. Next base: position 19,735,148 of record NC_135821.1, read on the forward strand.
AACATATGTGGCCAGACTTTTGCGTTTGAGGTGAGAGGGGAGAGATACAAAAGGGTTCAGAGGGGCAATTTTTTCACACACAGGTGTGTGAAAAGTTACAGCCCAAGGACAAATTGCGTAGAATCAGGGATTAGATGGAATTAATGTAGGATATAGCGCAAAAGCTGGCCATTCAGCCCATTGCACCTTTTCTTTGAAAGAGGCAGCCAATTAGTTTGCTCCCCTGCACTTTTCCCAGAGGTCATAGAGTCAGAGTTTACGGCATTGAAACAGGCCCTTTGGTCCAACTTGTCCATGCCGCCCCCTTTTTTTAAAGCTAAGCTAGTCCCAATTGCCCGCATTTGGCCCATATCCCTCTATACCCATTTTACCCATGTAACTGTCTAAACACTTTTTAAAAAGACAAAATTGTACCCGCCTCAACTACTACCTCTGGCAGCTTGTTCCAGACACTCACCACCCTGTGTGTGAAAAAATTGCCCCTCTGAACCCTTTTGTATCTCTCCCCTCTCACCTCAAACGCAAAAGTCTGCAAATTTAAAAGTATTTATCCAACTTCCTTATCATTGTTACTATGGAATCTGCTTCCACTGGCCTTTCAAGGCAGTATTCTCCAGAACATGGCATCTCACTGTATAAATTACCCCTCCCTCCCTCTTCCCCCCCCCCCCCCGCCTTGTTTTTTGTCACTTAAGCTTTTAGTAATTGTAGCAAATCTCATTGAGGCCTTCCTCAAGCTTGATGCCCAAAATTGGCAACAATATTCCAGCCGGGGCTGAACTAGTGTTTTATAAAAAAGGTTTAGTACAACTACTTTACTCTGCCTCGATTTAAAAAGCCAAGCATCCCTTTTATCCTTTTAGCAACCTTCTTAACTTGTCCTGCCAACTTTAAATACTCATGTACATATAGCCCTATTCTCTCTGATTCCCACTCTCTATCTCCTGGCACATTTTCCGATACTCCTGATGGTGTAGCTTTCCAGAGTTGCTTTTCTCTGAGCAGCTGAGGTCACAGTTTGGTCACTTATGGGAAAACATCCAGCTCTTCAACATTTCCAAACCATAGCTTTGCACAAAGCAAAGTACGCTTAATTCAAGAGAACTTTGAAAGATTATAACCAAAGCACAAATACATATACAAATGTAATATGTAGTTGTACATTAACAGCAGTTCAATCTTATAGGTACATCCACTTCCTGTCTACTTTAGAGCTAGAATATAGACAAGATATTTTCCCTGCTATTGAGTCTAGAATCAGGGAACATGGCCTGCCCCTTATTCTGAGACTATGTATAACTGAAGTAAGGAGAAATTTCTAAGACAGACGGTGGTGAATCTTTGGAATTCTCGATCCCAGAAGCTGCGGAAGCTCAAACACTGAGCATGGACAAGACAGAAATTGATAGATTTCTGGACACTAATGACATCAACGGGCACGGCAAAAGCTAGCTAAAATGTAGATGCTCCAAAGATGTGCATGTTAAGTGGTTTGGCCTTGCTGAAGTGCCTCTGATTAGCAGGATAAGTAGATGGGGTTAGAGGGATAGGGCTTGGGTGGAATTGTTGTC